>NC_057810.1:631613367-631887326 GCF_018294505.1 Triticum aestivum
GCCATCTTTACAGGGGTGTATGCCATGTATTTTTGTGATCAATGTGGTGACTAGAACAAGCATGCAAGCTAGGCTTTGTGATGTTGCTGATTTTAGTCCCTCTTCTGCTGTTATTTTTATGCCATGCCAACTTGATGCTACAGAGAGATCCAAGCATATTTTGAGATACTTCAGTAAGGATGTTTTGAACATATGGTTTTTTATAGCCATTCATGCCCTTGTTTGCAATTATGGTGTAGTCTAGCATGTCCTTTTCTTACTCTATTTTTTCTATAAAATGTTTCCTGACAGATTGTTACATGTTATTCAATTTTGCCAAGGTTGTTGTAGTTGATCCTTGCATGCTATGAACTTGTTCTTGCCTTGGTTAGTCTCATAAACATGTCTTTTTGCTGATGCTATGCTATCTTGTCATGCAATGACTTGTGGGGAGTGAATCGAGCCCGTGAAGTAGTGTACTTGATGTTGCTGTTTTGCTAGGCTGAATCTGTTATTTTGTGATGCTATGTAAACCTGCTGCTACTAGTCATTCTATGCATAATCTGGAGATGTTCACTAAGGATGTTTTGTTATACATGTCATGCTCTATCCATCCATGCCTCTGGTTGCATTTATCCCTTGCTGTAGCTTGTTGTACTCTTGCTCTCAAATTGCTAAATAATGTTGTTGTCAGCCTGTCAACATTAAGTTCAGTTTTGCCATATGTTTTGCTAGTGATCCATGCACCCTATGAACTTTCCCTTGCCATGCTTAGCTTCATAAACATGTCTTCTTACTGTTGGTTGCCTTGTCATGCCATGTATTGCTCTGTCGTGAGTGGTTCAAACTCACCAACATGCATACTTATTGTTGTTTCTGCCATGTATGAATCTGTCATATAACTTGCTATGTTTACATGGGTTCCATCATATCTTCTGATCTTTTTTGGCTCATGGTCAGTAAAGGACTTTTGTTCTATGCAATTAGTAGATTCATGCGATGCCTTTGTTTGCCATGATAAGTTCCTGTAACATGTTGTTTGAGAGCTCTAAACATTGCAACCTGATGTTATTCTTGCAAAGTCTGAAACTGATATTATTTGCAATCTTGCCATGTGTGTTTGAGCATGTTCTAGTGATTTCTGGAGATAGCTCAGTGTTCATGTTTTGTTATGCTTTACCTGTACATCATGACCATGCCTTTTGTTTTCATATTGTGGTGCTGTAGCATGTTGTTTTGATGCTTGCAATATGCCTAGTTGCTGTTTTGGGTAGATTGTTGTTATGACTTGTATAGAGTGTTTGTGTTGCACCGTTGCTCCGTTTTGAGTGTGCTCTATATGAAACTTGCTTGTTTTTGCATTTAGTTTCATATTGTCATGTTGCATCCTTGTTTTGAGGTGTTTGCTTGATGTTTGGATGCATTTAGCATCAATGCCATGTTTTACTTGTTTTGCTCATATCTTCTAGGCCGTAGCTCCGAATTAAATGAACTTTATATGTAACTTGACTAGAATCTCGTGTAGATCATTTTGGTGCATCTTAACTTGCTGTTTAACAACTTGAACATAAGCTTTATTCAGATCTGGACCAATTTCGAAATTTGCATATGAGGACTTACCGGAATTGTTATATGTTGTTTCCGGCCTCATTTAAACTTGCCTTGATGTGTTGCTCTTGTTTGCATCATCTATTGCCATGAGTAGCTTCATGTAGATTTGTCATGCATCCTACTTGGTTGTGCATCATGTCTTGTCTATGTGTGGTGTGTTTACCGTGTTGTGTGCTTCTCTCGATAGTTCTTGTTTCGTTGCGATCATGAGGATTCGTTCGTCTACGCTTGGTTCGTCTTGGTGGCTTCATCTTCTTCATGGACTCGGTATTCTTCCTAGCGGGATTTCAGGCAAGATGACCGTCACCTTGGATCTCATTACTATCATTGCTATGCTAGTTGCTTCGTTCTATCGCTATGCTGCGCTACCTATTACCTGTTTTTCAAGCCTCCCAAATTGCCATGAACCTCTAACCTTTGACACCCTTCCTAGCAAACCATTGCTTGGCTATGTTACCGCTTTGCTCAGCCCTCTTATAGCGTTGCTAGTTGTAGGTGAAGTTGAAGATTGCTCCATGGTGGACAGGATTATGTTGGGATATCACAATATCTCTTATTTAATTAATGCATCTATATACTTGGTAAAGGGTGGAAGGCTCGGCCTTATGCCTGGTGTTTTGTTCCACTCTTGCTGCCCTAGTTTCCATCATACCGGTGTTATGTTCCTGGATTTTGCGTTCCTTACGCGGTTGGGTGATTTATGGGACCCCCTTGACAGTTTGCTTTGAATAAAACTCCTCCAACAAGGCACAACCTTGGTTTTACCATTTGCCTCACCACCACCTATACCTTTCCCTTGGGTCGGCCAACCCGAGTGTCATCTTTATTTTAGCCCCCTGGGCCAATGCTTGTCTAAGTGTTGGTCCAAACCGAGTGATGTCCGGTGCCCCCTGGGCAATCAGGGTCTATGCCAACCCGACGTCTGGCTCATCCGGTGTGCCCTGAGAACGAGATATGTGCAGCTCCTATCGGGATTTGTCGGCACAGCGGGCGGTCTTGCTGGTCTTGTTTTACCATTGTCGAAATGTCTTGTAAACCGGAATTCCGAGTCTAATCGGGTCTTTCTGGGAGAAGGTATATCCTTCGTTGATCGCGAGAGCTTATCATGGGCTAAGTTGGGACACCCCTGCAAGGTATAATCTTTCGAAAGCCATGCCCGCGGTTATGCGGCATATGGGAATTTGTTAATGTCTGGTTGTAGATAACTTGACACCAGATCCGAATTAAAACGCATCAACCGCGTGTGTAGCCGTGATGGTCTCTTTTCGGTGGAGTCCGGGAAGTGAACACGGTTTTGGGTTATGTTTGACGTAAGTAGGAGTTCAGGATCACTTCTTGATCATTGCTAGCTTCACGCTCGTTCCATTTGCTCTCTTCTCGCTCTTATTTGCGTATGTTAGCCACCATATATGCTTAGTCGCTACTGCAACCTCACCACTTTACCCCTTCCTTTCCCATTAAGCTTTGCTAGTCTTGATATCCATGGTAATGGGATTGCTGAGTCCTCGTGGCTCACAGATTTCTACAACAACAGTTGCAGGTACAGGTTTCGCGATGATCTTGATGCGAGAGCGATGTTACTTGTTTTGGAGTTCTTCTTCTGCTTTTTCTTCGATCAGGGGATAGGTTCCAGGTCGGCAGCCTGGGCTAGCAGGGTGGATGTCGTTTGAGTTTCTGTTTGTGTTTCGTCCATAGTCGGATGGTGCTCTTATGTAAGATGATGTTGTATTCGTGTGGCTTTGTATGCCTCTTGTATGTATCCCCATCTATTATGTAATGTTGATGTAATGATATCCACCTTGCAAAAGCGTTTTAATATGCGGTTCTATCCTTGGTGGGACCGTCGAGTCTCTTTAGGATAGTATCGCATATTGGGCGTGACAGTCTACCCGGGACGAGGAGTCGGAGGCCTAATCCCTAGCTTGCACCGCTCGAGGTTAATACGCAGAAGATCTACGTCGAGCTCGGCAACCAGGCCGTGATGCACATGATCAATCAGCCAGCGAATAACCCATCCGCTGTTGGGCCATGGGTGGAGGAGATCAAATTGATGCTCGACACATTTCATGGATTTCAAGGTGTCTTGAGTTAGTCCGGAATGTTGTCGCTCATAATTTAGCTAAAGTAGGAGTAGGCAAAGAACTTTATACGCTGCCTGTGGTTCGGGGTTCCACCCGATTGCATTCTAAATGTTATTTCACAGGATATATCAGATTTTAGGGAATAAATAAAAGATAACGCTACGTGTCAGCCAGTGGATCTTTTTAAAAGATCCGCTACCTCACTAGCCATTGAATTCAAGACGGGATGGCTGTCAGATTCAACTGTTAACTTTCTAACAAGGATGATGTTGTGCTTGACGTGCAATAGAGTCCATGTTGCAGACTCTTTGTTTTCACCTTTATATAGGTGTTACAGAAGAAAATTTTGCAACATTACAGATGTTGCACAAATGTTTCTTGTAATAGGGAGGATGTTGCAAGAAAAAAAGCATTGTCGTATGTCCCCGCCATTGCGCTGCCGTCGCCGAGCGCCAGACCTCTGATCTGATCCCCTCTGGGCACCCCATGCACGACCTACGGTCGTGGTGGGGGCGGTGACCGCGCTTGACCCCGGCTGCAACGGTGCTGTGGCGGCTACTGGTTGCAGATTTTTTTTGCAACAAACCTAATGTTATAGAGATAGAAAAGACGGGAGCAACTAACTAAAGAGCGCTCGTTCCCAGCCTCCCCAAGGGTAACTTGGGGATGGGCTGAGAGAGCCCCACTTGGCGCCTCTCAGTCACCGCCGCGTGTCGTACTCTAGGCGCTTTTTCGGATTTTGTTTTTTTTTTTCGCATGCGTTTTCGTTTTTTTAGATGGTTTTTTTCCTGGTTTTATTTGGCCTTTTGGTTTTTCACCGATCTTCCACAGCTACCGGACAAAAAAAATTGAAAAAAAATATTTATGCGAAAAAACACATGTTTTCCTTTTTTTGCGAGAGACATGGTTTTGCTTCCGCGAGAGGCACACCGTACCTCTCGGAAAGGGAAAAACATGTTTTCTCTTTTTTTTCCTTCCGGGAGAGGCACGATTTTGGTTCCGCGAGAGGCACGATTTTCCGCAAGAGGCAAAGCCTTGCCTCTCGGAAATGAAAAAAAAAACGTGTTTTTCCTTTTTCTTTCCTTTCATGAGAGGCATGGTTTTGCTTGCGCGAGAGGTACGATTTTGCTTCTGCGACCGTGCCTCTCGAAAACGAAAAAAACACGTTTTCTCCTCTTCTTTTTTTCCACGATAGGTATGGTTTTGCTTCCGCGTGAGGCAAAGCCGCGCCTCTTGAAAATTTAAAAAACGTGTTTTTTTTTCTTTTTCCTTCCGTAAGAGGCATGGTTTTGCTTACATGAGAGGCACGATCTTGCTTCAGCGAGAGGTACAATTTTGCTTCCGCGAGAGGCACGACCGTGCTTCTCGGAAACGACTTTCGGAAGGAAAAAAATGTGCTCCTGATCCAGTTTTTTTATGAAAATAAAAGTTCGTCAAGACCTATCAACATGAGAACTTGTTTTGAAGATTTCGACGCGAGGAATCCAACTGTGAAAATGATTTAAGATTCAGCCGCATGGTTTAATTGATAAATCATTTTGATAAATAGATCTATGAAAAAAGCGAAATCTCCCAGGTGGCAACAAGCGGCGTACATACAACGCGCCACTTATCGCGATATGAGAAGATGGAAGTGATCTTTGAAATGAATACTCCTTAATTTGTGATTTCAAAAGACTGGTCCATGGAAAGCCGCAGCCGGGTCCATGGCAAACTATGCCATGGATGCAGCCCAAAGCAAAAGGAAAATTGGGAGTGAGGGAGCTACCACCGAGGGGACATGTTAAACTCAATGTAGATGCCTCATTTGATAAAGATTTACTCATTGGGACAATAGGGGCTACTATTCGTGATGAGACAGAAAAGTTCATAACTGCAGGCAATTGAAAAAAAAATGATTTTCATCTTGATGCCTCTCAGCTGAAGCATCTGCATTGAAGTACAAACTTTTACTGGCATACACAATTGGATAATCTCTAGTTTTTAACACGATGAATGAGGGAGGTTGATCTGCGGACCCAACCACTACAATATTTGATCACTACAACATCTAGCTTGTGAATTTTCCTATACCTCTTTTATCCACTATCCTAGGGAGGCAAATATTGTTGCTCATGCCCTAGCAAGCTTGGCCAAGGGGTCATTACGTAATTTTATAAAACAAATTTGTTGGAAATTTTTTGAACATTTTATAAAAAATGCTAACAATGTTTGAAATAGTGAACAAATTTTGAAACATCAACAATTTTTGAAGAAGTGAATAAAATTAGAAAAATATAAATGATTTTTGAAAAGATAAACATTTTTTAAATGATTTTTTTTGAAAAATGTGTGAATTTTTCGAAATTGCTAACGAATTTTGAATTCTGGACAAAGTTTTTAACTGTGATTTTAACAAGCAAATAAATTTCGAAACATGAATGGGTTTTTATTTTAAAATGTTCTTTTTGCAATTTTAAACAAATTTTGAATTCAAACAATTATTTTGAATTGTGATATTTCTTTTTGAAAGTGAACATAAATTGGAAAAGTG
This sequence comes from Triticum aestivum, assembly GCF_018294505.1. Taxonomy (NCBI): domain Eukaryota; kingdom Viridiplantae; phylum Streptophyta; class Magnoliopsida; order Poales; family Poaceae; genus Triticum; species Triticum aestivum. The sequence continues at coordinate 631,619,572 of NC_057810.1, forward strand.
AACAATTCTATGAAATATGAACAAATTTCTAAAAAATGTTCTTCGACGCCTCAGATGAGAGAGAAAAGTTCATAACTGTAGGCAATTGAAAAAAATCTGACTTTCGTCTTGGTGCCTCTGAGCTGAAGCATCTGCATTGAAGTACGAACTTTTACTGGAACAGACAATTAGATAATCTCTAGTTTTTAACACGATGAATGAGGGAGGTTGATCTGCAGGCCCAACCACTACAATATTTGATCACTGCAACATCTGGCTTGTCAATTTTCCTATACCTCTTTTATCCACTCTCCTAGGGAGGCAAATATTGTTGCTCATGCCCTAGTAAGCTTGGCCAAGGGGTTGTCGCGTAATTTTATACAACAAATTTGTTGGAAAATTTGTGAACACTTAAAAAAAAATGCTAACAATGTTTGAAATAGTGAACAAATTCAGAAATTGGAATAAAATTTTGAAACATCAACAACTTTCGAAGAAGTGAATAAAATTAGAAAAACGTGAATGATTTTGAAAAGATGAACATTTTTTAAGTGAATTGTTTTGAAAATTGTCTGAATTTTCCGAAATTGCTAACGAATTTTGAATTCTGGACAAAAATTTTAACTACGATTTTTAAAAAAAAATTGAAAACATGAACGGGTTTTTATTTTTATTTTTTTTGCAATTTCTAAACAAAATTTCAACTCAAATAATTATTTTTAATTGTGATTTTTCTTTTTGAAAGTGAACAGAAATTGGAAACGTGAACAATTTTATAAAATATGAACAAATTTCTAAAAAATGTTAATGTTTTTTGAAATTACGAAAAAATTGCAATTGTAAACACAAATTATAAGTTGTGAACAATTTTAAAACATGAACAAAATTAGAAAAGTTGAACATTTTTTTTCAAAAATGTGAATAATTTTTTTAAATGGAGATTTTTTGAAGTCATGATTTTTTAGGAATTTCGAACATTTTAACAAAGGATTAAAATAAAATTTAAAATGATAAAACAAAAGGAAAAGAAAAATAAAAAGAAACAAAGAAACACAAACGAAGAATAAAAAAACGGTTAAAACCACAAAACCAGAAACAAAAATTGGTTGAGGCCTTGAGGGAACCTTATACTAGGAGGTTCTTAAAACAGGTTCGCCTCGCACCTGCTTAATTATTGAAGTGGGCCCACCTATCTTGTGTGGTTGGGAAGCCGCGGGTGTTGGACGCACGCGAGCGTCATATAGGGTTCGCCCTCAGCCTACAGCCTTGCGAGATAGCATGCGATCGATTGCTCATGATGGCCATCCTTCTTGACTAGGAAGGTGTTTCCTTGCTCGTATGATCTGTACTAGAAGCTTACGCGCGCATTGTTGCGCCGCCTTTTTATCATATCGATGTATAATTGATTAGTTTTTGGAGCGCTTAGCTCGTATGTTTCTTTCATGATGTATATCATAAGAAAAGTACAAAATTCTATCCTCTTATGAGATTCTCCTTTAAAAGATCAAAACAATCCAAGTTTTATTAGAACATGCATGGTCAATGACAAAGCAAAACAGCAATGTAACAATTATTGTCAGCTGACTCTAATGTGATTTGACAAGCTGGTGCTAAATCATATTTTTGTTCCAATCGTCTTGTTTTACCTCTCTCGGTCAATATTGTCAAGCTCGAATGATTTTGGGGCTAAGCTTACAGATATTGGTGCGATTGACTTTAATCGAGCACGCATTCAAATCGAGAGCATCTTATACCATTTGATGAACTAACACTAGTAGAAAACGGAGCTTTAGCGCCGGTTCGTAAGGGCCTTTAGTGCCGGTTCCATAACCGGCACTAAAGTGTGGGCACTAAAGCCCCCCCCCCTTAGTACCGGTTCGGCACGAACCGGCGCTAAAGTGCCACCACGTGGCGTGAGCTCGCGCCCTGGTATGGGGGACCTTTAGTACCGGTTGGTGTTACCAACCGGTACTAAAGGTTTTTTTTTGAATTGTTTTTGAAAATTTTGAAAAAAAATTTGATTTTTTTATTTTTTCTAAATTATTTGATGATTTATTCTCTAATCACCTCTCTTAACTGCTCAAGTGTGGATCACTCATTCCAAATCATCTAACTTCCCGGCCAGTCACCCATCCCTCTCACTACTCTAGCCCGAGCACGCTTAACTTTCGAGTTCTATTCTCCTTCGTTTCCGAGTCTGCACTTGTTGTTTTCCTGACAATAGTAGGATGTCAATCATATTGACCTTCAGGAGTTTAGCTTGAGCATGAAGTCACACATTTCACCGTTTGAGTTTGAAACTATTATTCTAAAAAATAGTAATTATTTAGTAACGCTAATATTTCTTGAATAAGTTTGACCATAGTTTGACCATAGTTTGACCAGATTTGACAAAAATTCAAAAAATTGAAATAATTATTTAGTAACACTAATATTCTTGAATAATTATGTAGTAACATTAATACTTCTTGAATAAGTAGTTTGACCAGATTTAACCAATTTTTTTTTAAAAAACTGAAATTTGACCATATCTTTTTTTCCTTTTGGAATTTGAGGATTCTAAAAAATTCCAAACAGGCCGTAGGCTGTCTCCATCGGATGCGGATTTTCGTGTGAATTTTTTGATATATTATACGTTTTTTCCGACATCGTATGCAAAAGTTATAGCCGTTTTACATTTTCCCTACACTTTTTGCAAAACATGTCCAAATTGTAGTTTTCAAATTTTCCTAACTAGTAGATGTAGTAATATAACTACCTCTCGAAGGATTTTATTTTTTGAAGTTTTATCATTTTCTTTTGATTTTTTCAGAACTGAAATGGCGACACACCGGGGGGGGGGGGGGTAGAGTTTGAAAATTGCCCTATAGTGCCGGTTTGTGTCACAAACCGGTACTATAGGTCAGACCCCTTTAGTACCAGTTCGTGGCACGAACCGGTACTAAAGGTGATCGTAGGGCCCCGGCCTGACGCCAGGCTGCCACCACCCCTTTAGTACCGGTTCGTGCCACGAACCGGTACTAAAGGTTCAACACGAACCGGCATTAATGCAAATCCGTTTGAACCGGCACTAATGGTACCATTAATACCGGGCCAAAATCAAACTGGCACTAATGTGCTTCACGTTTGACCCTTTTTCTACTAGTGTAACAATAAACTAACTTTTATGAACAAAGTCAAGAGCACAACTTTCACCATTTGATAAACTAACAATAAATCAAGAGCATCTCAATTTTGGATTCAATGACAATATACATGTGCTGTGAAGATGGAGGAAGCACATATATGTGTGATGCCCAAACAAAGAGCTTGATATTGTCGTCATGTCAATATGTCCAAACAAATGTTGTGCTTCTCTGGTGCAATCATGATCCAAGATAAACAGCAGCAACACTCATTCATTTTTCTCTCTTTATATGAATAACCGACTCAACATTCTAGAATAGTGGTATTCAGCCAGTAAAATCATGATTTGTCCTTAGGAGGACTGCTAAATTGATTGGCACCAGCGGCAGCTCTTGACAGCACATGAGATCAGTCCGGCACTGAAGATGATCTCCAGATGTCAATACTTGTCTGGTCAACCCGCAAGACATCAAGCACAACTGCAACCAATAGAAAATTAAAACAAACAGTACTAATTATGTACTCCCTCTGTACAAAAATATAAGATGTTTTTATTAGTCGGAAGTAGATATTATCCAGGATATTGCTACTGGCTACAGGTTGCATAGGTAATAAAACAGTTGCACATCAGGATTATTTGTTCCCTCCTACTTATTATGTTGCCAAATAAATTTCTTCTCATGATCGTTGCACACAAAAGGCTTTATGTAGCTCTGTGTAACTGTGAAGCAAACAATAAAATCAGTAAAACCAACTTATATTACTATATCATGTATAAAGATTAAAACTATAAATTCTCAGCTAGTCCCAAGTGTAAAATCTTGCATCATAGTTACGGTGCTTATTTGTGTGCATCAAACAACACAGATGGTAGGGGCAGCGCTGCATCTATCAATAAAAGAACAGTAACAGAGCTAATGCTAAACCTCCCGGATGAATCGGTATAGGAAATATCAGACATAACCAACAAACAGAGAGAGGCAACATGAGGCCTTGAAGTTGAAGAAGAGTTTGTAGATTTTCACTGATAAATATAACGTTTACACAAACTTTAGTTTCCACCACGTTACAATAGCTTGGTAAATGAAATTGCTCCACAACTAACAATTTGCCGACAAAAATAGAACTCAGGTCTCATGGACCATTTGGTAATCACATGATTGGTAAACCAGAAAACTCATTGCAAACAAACTCACAAAGAGGATTGCCATCATGTACAGGATGGATGTTTGCACATATATCATTATTTTTCATAAAACAAGTAGTACGGCTGAAGTGGCTTTAGATGTACCCAGTTTTAGTAATCCTTTCATCTTTAGTTGTACCAAATTTAGAAATCCTATGTTGGTCCTGAAGTTTTGTAGTCACCTCCCTCACAATCAATAAGTTCATCAAAATCTTGCATCCAAAATGAAAGATATAAACTATTATATTGCTTATCAGAGAAGATACAATTTTTGTATCATTCATTTCTGGTAAAAGTATACAACTACAAAATTTGCAAACAGGAGGAGGTGAGTAGAGCCGTGAGTATCATTTTGGTTTACATAGAAGATTAGTACATGCTAAAATTAGGAAATTGCAAACTGGAGAAGATTTATCTATACATACACAGAAAATTAGGAAATGGCATACAATCAGGTTGTATTAATAAAACATACACATTCTGAATCATGGGAGTGTCAAATACTCTAGTCTAATAGTGTGGTAAGCTTGTACTGCTCTTAGGCAGTCTAGAGAATGGTGTATCCAAAAAATTCTATGCATACCTTGACCAAGAAATAATTGATGTACAAGCCAAAAAAGCACGAGCCACAACAGAAGATAATAGCTTTAGAAAATTAGTCCAAATAAGATAGAGATAATGCAGTATCGTCTCTCAGCCACATTTTCTAACAGAATCAACCACTTCATCAAAGTTCAGTTTTTCCAACACACAAAATCCAGTATCTAGAAATAATTAACGTGAGAAGATTAGCACCTAATGAGTGTGTGTGTCATACACATATTAACCAATTGTATAAAAGAATCAAGACAAAGCAGAGGACATAAATAGTAGGCATAAGCATGGTTATATATCAGTATTACTTTGTCCATCAGCACAGGTGTGAGATGTCCTATTAACAAAGCAACATCAAGCAAAGGAGGTCCCTAGATGTGCTTGCTCTACAAAAAAACCTAGCCCACCTTCCTGAAATTGTAGGAGAAAAATTAAAGTGAGCATGTATCATCTAGCCAAAAAGTAAAACAAGTTTGTGAGTGGGCATTCAGTTTTGTTTAGTAGACAATCAACAGATATTGAGGAACTTGCAAGTTAGAAAAATACTTATACGGCAATATTAAAACAATAGCAGGCAGCAATCATTGGTTGCCAATAATCAAGAATTCATGATCCAATGCTAGTGGGGACTCACATAATTACATTCTTATTTTAGGTGATAGTATCTAGGACAAACCAGCACCTTGCGAGCCAACGTGCCTTTGTCCTTCATCTCTTGATGACGTGCTCTGCTTAGCACACAAGCAGAAGTCGACACACAAACACATCAGTAGTAGTTCGTAAAATTACAGAACAACATTAGACAAATATTCCGAAGCTGGTTCTTGAAATTTTTGGAAGCTTGGGGCCACAAGAAGCTCTCTGCAAACATTAAGTGATGGCAGTTTGATTTCTTCCCTCCTAAACTGAAACTGTAATAATCAAAAGCCAACACAATATGTTCCCCACTTCTGCTCAAACCAACAACCAAAGATGCATTGTATGAGCGCTATTCTGAAACATTACTAATATGGGGGAGGCAAGGTATATAGGCTAGTATGGCTGGTTGTCCACCACTGAGCAACTGAATCCGATGCTACATCTCTTAGAACAACACGCCCTCGACCAGAAATACGGCGCCACCCACTCGCGCCCTCCGGCACCAAGCATGAGATGTCTGAGCGGTGAATCAACACCAGCGTCGAGCCCGGGGTGCCACCGGAGTTCACCACATTACAGGCAGCCCCTCGACCAGCTGTCTCCACTCGCCACGCGCCATTCCAATGGAAGAACTGAGAAGGGAAGGATCTAGGAGAGAGAGGGGACCGTTACCTGATTCCTCGCCGTCGAGGATGCGTTAGTCCGGCACCGTCATTCCAAAGTGGGAATTTGATTCCCCACCGCCGTTGAGGATGCTTCGTCCACTGATGTCGTTCCAGAGAGAGGAGGCGCCGTTCCAGAGCACTCAAGCCCCCAATCCTCCACCCACCCACATCTTCCTCCACGCTGGGAGGCAACGTCCTTCCCAAGCTCGACCGCCACAGCGGTGAAACCCCTTTTCCATGATCCATGCTATGCCCACACAACACATAACACGTGAAAGGCCCTGAAGCAGCGGCGGCGGCCCCACGGGCCACGGGCAGTTGAGCCTGGATTAAAGCAGCAGGAAGACGGCAGCGTCCCAACCTCTCAAGCTCGAATCGAGCGGCAGCGGCGGCGGCGTCCCTACTCCTCTAGAGCGTCTCCTCAAGACCCACGATTTCCTCACTTCCACAAAGTGCCTTTCTGTCTTTTCAGTTTCCACGCATTTCTTTTTTCATCGATCCAGTTTTGACTCGTGTTGTCCTGAAATAGTCACGGCAGATGTCCTAGTGTAAGGACTTAATTAGTCATAGAGCCATCGCAACTAGTTTAGCTTAAAGGGGTAAAACGGGACAAAGGACACATGAGTTTATACTGGTTCGACCCCTAGCTGTGAAGGTAAATGCCTAATCCAGTTTGAGGTGGTATTGCTTATGTCTCGATTACCAGGGAGCGAATCCGCTTGACCTGGCTTTCGATCTGTTGTTTTCTTGTCCTGAATCGCCGCTGGGCCGTCCCTTTATATACACAGGTCGATACCCAGCGGCTCACGGAATCCCGGCCGGCTCATAAACAACGTGTCCGGCTTAGTGACTATCTATACATGCCTTATAATACAAGTCTTGCATATATGGCGGTTTACCCTTACCGGCCTTAAGTCGCCCTTGGGCCTTGGGCCCTTCCTTGTGAACCGCCATCTTCAATATCTTCATGGGCTTCATATCAAGAATCGTCATAGGTATAACCCGGTATCCTGGGAGGGTCATACCTAATAGTTATATCCCCAATATTAGACCGCAGGTTGATTTGAACTGGTTCATGTCAATCTTCAACACTTATAAAAATCATTCCCTCTTCATTTGTGCGAGAATTCATAACCCGCCATGACGTCACCTCCTGGAATTGCGGTAACCCGCCATGACTTCACTTGTCATTAATTTGCACAATATCTGATATATCTCAACGGATCTTTATCTTTAATAGCTGTCCCGAAAATCGAGGCGCCCGAGCAGCTGGATAACCATGTGTTTGGCCTCCTTGTTTTTTGCGCCCACTTATTATCCTTTCCTTATAAATAGGGTCAAAACTGCCTCTTCTCATTCTCCCCTCTTTCCTTCGTCTTCCTCCCCTCGCGACTCTCCTGCTGCTCGAGCTCCATCGCCGCTGCGAGGCTCACCGCCCTCCTCGTCCTTGGCTGCTGCATCAACCTGAACGGACTAGAGATCGAAGGCGCTCCACCGCAGTTCCCCTGTTTCTGTAAGTGCTCCCCTCCAACGCTCCAGATCGCATTAGGGTTTCGACTGTTCTTTATAGTTCTTTCATAGTTCTTCAACCCTAGCACCCTTTGATCTAAAGACGGCATAAAACTTGCGCTGTAGTAGTTTTGCCCTTATCATCAATGCCAGTCGACCCTTTGTCCTTGAAAAGAGATCTCATTAGAGCTTATGAACTCCCCTGCACTGTTTTTAGATCTTGATTTATTTTCTTTTTCTGAACTGCCACTGATCCAAAATTATAATTGTAGTCTGTGAAACTTGTTTGTCCAGTACTTAGCAAAAAAATGCTTCTTGATAGATCCACCTGGTCATGGCGGCTTATATTACCAGCTGTAGTTAGCTTCAACACCTTAGCAAGCTTCACTCTTTGATGGATACCAATCTGTTCATGGCGGTTTAGATAACCCGTTGTAGCTAGTCATATACCATTAGGCCCCTTTTAAGCCGCTATTCTGAATATGTGTTGCAGTACTTTTCCTCCGGCTTAATTTGAACCGGAAAACTTGTTCTTTTTCTTTTTAGGCTTCTTTGCAATGGCCCCAAAGACAGCCACTTCCTATAACTGGGTTCCCTCCATTGTCACTGAGAGCACACTCCAGGACTTTGTGAAAACCCGCTACTTGCCCAAGAAGACTGTCATGCATTATCGCGCCCCAAACCAGAAGAAGAGAAATCTCAACCAAAAGATGATGAAGTCATTGTCTTTACCGATCACATGAACCGAGGCTTCTCACCGCCCGGCTCTAAATTCTTCCGAGACGTTCTGCACTTTTTCAACCTTCAGCCTCAAGACATCGGACCCAATTCTATGTCAAATATATGCAATTTCCAAGTTTTATGTGAGGTGTACCCTCAAGAGGAGCCCAGTGTGGAGCTATTCAGAGAGTACTTTTATTTGAATTGCCATAACGAGTACTCAAATGGACCCAGCTTGGAACTTGGTGGTATCTCAATTCAGCGACGGAGAGACGCTATTTTCCCTTTCCGCGCGCCTGCTGAGTCATCCCAAGGATTGGAATCAGACATGGTTCTATTGCAAGGACACCACTCCAGCTGACGAGAATGGACTACCCGGCTTTCGCACCCTGCATCTTGAATCAAATCATCCTCTTCCTGACAAGCTGACAGCCGTTGAACGCAAAAAACTCGCCCCTACTATTGCCAAGGTTAAAGCTCTGTTGGAAACGACTTAACTAGCATTGACTTGGTTCGATGCCGGGTTGCATGGTGGATCATCCCCTTGATTCGCCGCACCAGCTTAATGTGCACCTACACAGGTAGCAAAAAGGACCCACTGTGCCACATCTCCGAGGATTTAACTGACGACGCCATCAACAAGATGACAAAGTCTCTTCTGCATGAAAGCCTGGTAGACTGCAGCAAGGTGGGCCTAAGCCCTTTCTGCAAATCTAACCCGACACTAGAAGTAAGCCGCCAAATTACTTATTTTACTTTCATCCTTAACTACTTTGTTTAACTCAATGTCAATGACTTTCACAGGCTGATGACGACTTCTAGAACAAAGAATATGACCATGAAGCTACCAAGAGGGCCAGAAAAGCCAAGAAAGCCGCCAAGGAAACTGCCAAGAAGAAAGGGAACAAAACCAGTGCTTCTGAGATGCTTGAGCTAGACGACATCTCTGAGTCGGAGGTAGCCCTTGATTCCCTTGGCTCCTTTTTCAACCATCTTATTGACACTGATTATTATCAGGATGACACGGGACCAGAAAGCAAACGAAGAAGAGGTAACTATCATTTCCTCCGACTCTGCCCTTGCCAAGACAGAAAATTCAAAGAGTAACCCGGAAAGTAAGCTTTTCACACCCCTTAGCTCATCTAGATCCTCACTTTCTTTTGAAGCAACAACAGCACAAGAGCCGGCGACAGACTCGGACTAGTAGTGATGAAGTATTATTTTCCGGCTTACCGAACACTCCGAGGAAGCGTCGAAACAAGGTCACGCCGGTTTAAACTCTTTTTATCCTCTGGCGGGTTTCATCCGCCAACCACTTAATACTTCCGACTCAAACTACCAGGAAACGTCTCGTTCCTCTTCCGGTGACTCATCTCAATTTCATCTGCCGGCTTTCAAGACTGCTCCCGGGTAATAACAATTACTTATCATTTGCTCATTATAGTTCTTATACTTATACTAACCTCTCATGACTCATGCAGTGGAAAAGCCAAGCCTAGCAAGAAGGAAAAGGTGAATAAGCCGGTCGAAGACCCGAAAGTCAGTGAACTAGAGCAACAAATTGTGACTCCTGAGGCCTCTGCTCCTCAACCATCAGAGCCGGTTCCTTACATTCCTCCAGTGACTTCTGACCCGCCTATCAATAAAATCAGCGATGACCCTTTGAATCTTGAAGCATCAAGCCCTGTTAAGATGTCTGACGCACATGATGATGATGTAGTGATCACCAATACCGGCTTTAAAGAACCGGGAAGACCCACTACCCTGGCCAAGCACTCCGCCAAGGAAGAACACATTGAACAACGCAAAGTGAGATTTGATGTCGCCAATTATTCGCAACTGAGCATTGGTGAAACATATTATGGTTTTCTCAGTCAATTACACAACAACCATGAACTTGAATTTGACATGGTGAAGCAGATGCACCAAAAATTTGAGGTATGAGCTCCTCCATTATTAAGTTATTCACATCCTGCCAGCCCCCAAGTCTACTGTTTATGATGAATATGCTGTAGACTTAGATTAACCATGAGCACAAATAATAACCTTTGTCAGACTTCTTCAGAATCCGGCTTAAAGCATCCAGTTTAAAATGGAGCTGTAATGATTACCACTGAATCCGTAGCCCCCAAGGGCCGGTTTAATTAGCATGAATGAGTCGGTCCTTTGTCTTCTTGTGTAGAAAGTAGTACTTACTTGTGTAGTTCACATGAGCCGGCTATGGCCGTTTGCAACACAGCCGGGTCACCATAATTTAGTAAGAAAAAACAAGCAATATGCATTAGCCCCCAAGTGCCAAGTACTCTTGCTCGCAAAGTGCTTGGTACTTATTCACATAAGCCGTTTCATGAGTAATTTTTTCGGCAGACATTAGCCCCCAAGTGCCAAGTGTTGTTGCTTGCAAAGCACTTGGGACTTCATGTTTGTAGCTAAATCTAAATTACAACTGTGATCCGGTGTATGTACAGACCACCACTGCTCAACTTCAATCAAAGCTGGCTGACTTAAAGACTCGTCTGGAGTTGCAAGAAACTGAGACCCGGAAGGCGAACTCAAAGTTTGAATTCAGTGTGACTGAAGCAGAAAAACTGAAGACAAGCTTTGAAGTTGAAAAAAGCGCTTGGGCTGAAGAGAAGACGACCTTGACACAGCGGGCTGAGAAGGCGGAGGCGGCTCTTGAAGAGGTGACCAATGAACTTTCCGGCTTAAAACGCCATGTGTCCCAGATGGTTTCGGCTATCTTTGGTAAGTTGCCTTATGATCGTAAAATTTGAATATCCTCCTTGATGATATGAATCACCTTTAACCCAACCATACTTATTATGCAGGCCCTAGGAGCACCAATTAACCAGGAGATGCTTGTGAAGCTGAAGGCGGTTTACACACTTGTGGAACAACTTTATACTAGGGCTCAGTGCGCATTGGCCACCATATCTCCATCGAACCAAGCCCCCACTCTTTTGGTTGATGTGTTGAGGCAGCTTTTTGTTCTGCCTGAGAGGTTTGGTGAAATGAAGCGATCATCTGCCAGAGCCGGAGCTGTGACGGCCTTAAGCCAAGCCAAAGCATGGTTACCGGAGCTAGACCCGTCCGATATATCTACTAGGTACCCAAGCTTGAAAGAAGATGGCACTCGGTTTGACAAGAAAGACTTTGCCGCCTGCGTGAAGGACATACGTCCCCTGGCCAGTCTGATTGCCAATGAAACAAGCTTGTCCAGATATCAGCCGGCTTATGACTTAGAAAATCAGAAGATGCCAACACCGTCTTACAAAGTGAAGGATCTGATACCCCTAAATCGTAAGCACACTTTTGCTCCTGAAGTTGACCCGGCCGAGCTCATTGATGATGAGGCTAAATTCCAAAAGCTTTAAATGTCATTGACTGGTCATCACCAACCTTCCAGGAAGTAGAACAGGACAAAGAAGCGGAGAGGGGTGATCCAGAAGCTTCAGGCCATCAAAGTCAAGAAGATTGAGCAGCTGGGTGGTTCATATTTGTGACCTTCTGAACAATAGTTAAATAATTTGACTCCTTGAGTCATGTAATAGGGTAGTAATAACTTTGCTCTAACATGCCATCGTGCACGTTTATGTGGTTCTCAACGCTGTTTAAGCCACCACTTGATAATTATCCTTTTAGACTTATCATGATGCTGATTGGTGCAGATGAAAATTTTGATTTATCCCGCACACAAGTAGATCACAAGAGCCCTTGGCGGTTCACTGCAGGGCGGGTCATAATATCTCACGTATAATCACTGATGTTTTAAAACAGTTATAGATAGGGCTGGTTTAACCAGAATTTAGACATAATTATATGAACAATATCATACCTGTGATATTGAATCATACTACCGGTTTATGATACCTATGCAGTAAGGGTGATAACCCAATCGTTAGAAGCTAATACTTCCAAGTATTTAACGTTGTCATATGCTGGCAACTTATCGTCCAAAGCCAGTCCAGGTTAATAGTGACCATATGTATGCTTCATATATGAGCAAGAGAGTATCAAGAAAAACCCAAAAAAATATTCAAAAACTCAAACCAAAAAGAGTGAAAAAATGAGGCTATGCTTCAAATACAAGCAGGAAGCCAGACCAAAAGGGTTAATGGCTATGATTCGAATATGACCAGGAAGCCCCCAAGTGGTTTGTGGCATTGCGCCGATCAAAGGGGTACCGACAGCTATGATTCAAATACGATCAGGAAGCCCCCCAGTGACCAAAGTATTTAATGGCTCTGATTTGAATACAATCAGTAAGCCGGACCAAAAGGGTTAATAGCTATGATTCGAATACGATCAAACCCCCAAATGATCAAAATGTTTAACGACTATGATTCGAGTATGATCAGGAATCCAGAACAAAGGGGTTAATAGCTATGATTTGAATACGATCAAGCCCCCTAGTGATCAAAGTGTTTAACGGCTCTGATTCGAATACGATCAGTAAACCGGACCAAAAGGGCTAATAGCTATGATTCGAATACGATCAAGCCCCCAAATGATCGAAAAATTTAACAGCTATGATTCGAATATGATCAGGAAGCCAGACCAAAGGGGTTAATAGCTATGACTCGGATACGATCAGGAAGCCGGACCAAAGGGGTTAATAGCTATGATTCGAATACGATCAAGCCCCCTAGTGATCAAAGTGTTTAAAGGCTTTGATTTGAATATGATCAGTAAGCCGGACCAAAAGGGTTAATAGCTATGATTCGAATATGATCAAGCTCCCAAATGATCAAAATGTTTAACGGCTATGATTCGAATACGATCAGGAAGCCGAACCAAAGGGGTTAATAGCTATGATTCGAATATGATCAAGCCCCCAAATGATCATGAAATTATGATGAAGAAGACTCATTATTCTTGAAGATGAAACGACAGAGGCACTGCTTTATTATAATCATCATAATATATACATCATCAAAATATCTACATCATAAGAGCTGGTGGCTCAGGTGTAGTAAGGCCGAAGATGAGCAATATTCCACGGTCGGCGGGTCTCCTCCTACGACTTATGCGAGTCCTTGTGCTCTCGGATATCGACAAGGTAGTATGACCGGTTGTTCAAGTTCTTGCTGACCACAAAGGATCCTTCCCAAGGTGGGGATAACTTGTGCATATCAGTCTGATCCTGGATGAGCCGGAGCACCAAATCACCTTCTTGAAAGGTTCTGGACTTAACCCGGCGGCTGTGGTAACAACGCAGATCTTGTTGGTAAATCGCCAAGCAAGCTGCCGCAAGGTCACGCTCCTCATCTAACAGGTCAAGTGCATCCTGACATGCTTGTTCATTATCAGTTTCAATGTAAGCCGCCACATGGGGCGAGTCGTGATGGATGTCACTAGGAAGAACCGCCTCTGCTTCGTAAACCATGAAGAAAGGCGTGTAACCCGTAGATCTGTTGGGGGTAGTATTGATACTCCATAGCACGGAAGGTAACTCCTCCACCCAACAACCCGGCGTCCTCTGCAATGGAACCATAAGCCATGGCTTGATGCCTCTCAGAATTTCTTGATTGGCTCTTTCGGCTTGACTATTGGATTGGGGGTGAGCAACTGACAAAATGTCAAGTCAAATATGCTCACGTCGACAAAACTCTTCCATAGCACCCTTGGACATATTAGTGCCATTATCAGTTAAAATGCTGTGGGGAAAACCAAAGCGAAAAATCACTTTTTTGATAAATTGAACCGCCGTAGACGCGTCACACTTACTGATGACCGACTCTGCTTCAACCCACTTTGTGAATTTGTCAACCGCCACCAAAAGGTGGGTCTTTTTATCCTTGGACCTTTTAAAAGGCCCAACCGTATCAAGTCCCCAGACTGCAAATGGCCAAGTAATTGGAATCATCCTCAATTCTTGAGCCAACACATGAGCTCGCCATGAAAATTTCTGACAACCATCACATTTACTGAGCAAATCCTCTGCATCAGCATGAGCCATCAGCCAATAAAATCCATGACGAAAAGCTTTGGCAACAAGGGATTTTGAACCGGCATGATGACCACAATCTCCTTCATGAATCTCACGAAGAATCTCATGGCCTTCCTCAGGAGAGACGCAACGCTGAAACGCCCCAGTGACACTGCGATGGTGTAAATCGCCATTGGCAATTGTCATTGACTTAGACTACCGGGTTATCTGCCTGGCCAAAGTTTCATCCTCAGGTAACTCGCCCCAAGTCATATAAGCCAAATATGGCACTGTCCAGTCTGGGATAGCGTGAAGAGCCGCCACCTATTGTGCCTTCGTGTCAGGAATAGCCAGATCTTCCTCTGTAGGCAATTTGACACAAGGGTTATGCAGAATATCCAAGAAAGTGTTAGGTGGCACCGGCTTACATTGAGACCCCAACCGGCTTAAGGCGTCAGCCGCCTCATTTTTCCCGCGATCAAGTGTTCCACTTGATAACCCTTGAAGTGCCCAACAATAGCGTCAACTTCACGGTGATAAGCCGCTATGAGTGGATCCTTAGAATCCCATTTGCCTGAAACTTGCTGAGCTACCAAGTCTGAGTCGTCAAAACATCTCACCCGGCTTAAGTTCATCTCCTTAGCCATCCGAAGACCATGGAGCAAGGCTTCATACTCAGCTGCATTATTAGTACAGGGAAACATCAACCTTAAGACATAACAAAATTTGTCACCTCGAGGAAAAGCTAAGACAACTCCAGCCCCCGAGCCCTCCAATTGCCTGGACCCATCAAAGTGAATAGTCCAATATGTGTTATCTGGATTCTCTTCAGGCATCTGCAGTTCTGTCCAATCATTGATAAAATCCATGATACGTCTCCAACGTATCTACTTTTCCAAACACTTTTGCCCTTGTTTTGGACTCTAACTTGCATGATTTGAATGAAACTAACCCGGACTAAAGTGGCAAAGATAACGGAAGACAAAACTTAGATCCTACGCGTTATGCCTAGCTAGGGGCGTAAAACGATAGCGCTCGTTGGGAGGCAACCCAATGAATAATTTTTTTTTGCTTTCTGTTCTTGAGTGTTAGCACAATTATGCTACTATTATGATTTTGTTTTTTGTGTTTTAGTTAGTGTTTGTGCCAAGCATGCCTTTGGGAAGACTTGGGTGAAAGTTTATTTGATCTTGCTGAAAAACAGAAACTTTTTTATAATTACCATGATGTTGTTTCATGTGTAGAAAACAAAAGTTCTCAGAATGACCTGAAAATCCTTGGAGACAAGTTTCAGAAAATATAAAAAATACTGGCAAAAGAATCAAGACCAGGGGGCCCACACCCTGTCCATGAGGGTGGGGGCGCGCCCACCCCCTCTGGGCGCGCCCCCCTGTCTCGTGGCCCCCCTGCAGCTCCGCCGACCTCAACTCCAACTCCATATATTTCGTCTCACGGAGAAAAAAATCAGAGAGAAAGTTTCATCGCGTTTTACGATACGAAGCCGCCGCCAAGACCTAATATCTCTCGGGAGGGCGGATCTGGAGTCCGTACGGGGCTCCAAAGAGGGGGATTCGTCGCCGTCGTCATCATCAACCATCCTCCATCACCAATTTCATGACGGTCACCGCCGTGCGTGAGTAATTCCATCATAGGCTTGCTGGACGGTGATGGGTTGGATGAGATTTACCATGTAATCAAGTTAGCTTTGTTAGGGTTTGATCCCTAGTATCCACTATGTTCTTAGATTGATGTTGCTATGACTTTGCTATGCTTAATGCTTGTCACTAGGGCCCAAGTGCCATGATTTCAGATCTGAACCTATTATGTTTTCATGAATATATGTGTGTTCTTGATCCTATCTTGCAAGTCTATAGTCACCTATTATGTGTTATGATCCAACAACCCCGAAGTGACAATAATCGGGATACTTCTCGGTGATGACCGTAGTTTGAGGAGTTCATGTATTCACTATGTGTTAATGCTTTGGTCCGGTTCTCTATTAAAAGGAGGTCTTAATATCCCTTAGTTTCCACTAGGACCCCGCTGCCACGGGAGGGTAGGACAAAAGATGTCATGCAAGTTCTTTTCCACAAGCACGTATGACTATATTCGGAATACATGCCTACATTACATTGATGAACTAGAGCTAGTTCTGTGTCACCCTATGTTATAGCTATTACATGAGGAATCGCATCCAACATAATTATCCATCACTGATCCATTGCCTACGAGCTTTTCATATATTGTGCTTCGCTTATTTACTTTTCTGTTGCTACTGTTACAATCACTACAAAACCCAAAAATATTACTTTTGTTATCTTTATCTTTACCACTGTTACCACTATCATATTACTTTGCTACTAAATACCTTGCTGCAGATACTAAGTTATCCAGGTGTGGTTGAATTGACAACTCAACTGCTAATACTCAAGAATATTCTTTGGCTCCCCTTGTGTCGAATCAATAAATTTGGGTTGAATACTCTACCCTCCAAAGCTGTTGCGATCCCCTACACTTGTGGGTCATCAATCCACAAGTGCTTGAGAGTTGATGGCTGTGCGAGGCATATATTTCAAACAATGAGGCCCAAGCTCAATGGATCACTTTGCGACTTGTCCTGTGGCTTCTCTGTTTTGAATAATATCTCCTAAGGGAGCAGAACTAACCATAGTGATGGAATGACCCAGAAAATATTGCTTAAGATTCCGGCTGGCCATGAACACCCCATAAACGAGCTTCTGCCAATGTGAATATCTCTGCTTGGACTTAATAAGCACTTCACTGATATAGTAAACCGGCCGTTGAACCTGATACTCCTTGCCTACCTCCTTCCATTCTACCACAATAGCCACACTGACAGCCCGGGCGTTAGCAGCCACATATAGTAACAACGGCTCCTTGTCAATGGGAGCAGCAAGAACTGGCGGCTCAGCGAGCTGTTTTTTCAAAGCTTCAAACGCGTCGTTAGCCGCATCATTCCAGACAAAGCCATCTGTTTTCTTCATCATCTGATATAGTGGTATGGCTGAGGGAGTCCTGGATTAGGGGGTATCCGGACAGCCGGACTATATACTTTGGCCGGACTGTTGGACTATGAAGATACAAGATTGAAGACTTCGTCCCGTGTCCGGATGGTTCTCTCCTTTGCATGGAAGGCAAGCTTGGCGGTTCGGATGTTAGATCTCCTTCTCTGTAACCGACTCTGTGTAACCCTAGCCCCCTCCGGTGTCTATATAAACCGGAGGGTTTAGTCCGTAGGACAAGAACAACAATCATAATCATAGGCTAGCTTCTATGGTTTAGCCTCTATGATCTCGTGGTAGATCAACTCTTATAATACTCATATCATCAAGATCAATCAAGCAGGAAGTAGGGTATTACCTCCATCGGGAGGGACCGAACCTGGGTAAACATCGTGTCCCCAGCCTCCTGTTACCATTAGCCTTAGATGCACAGTTTGGGACCCCCTACACGAGATCCGCCGGTTTTGACACCGACATTGGTGCTTTCATTGAGAGTTCCTCTATGTCGTCGCTGCAAGGTTTGATGGCTCCTTCAATTATCAACAATACGGTCCAGGGTGAGACTTTTCTCCCCGGACAAATCTTCGTGTTCGGTGGCTTCGCACTGCGGGCCAACTCGCTTGGCCATCTGGAACAGATCGATAGTTATGCCCCTGGCCATCAGGTCAGGTTCGGAAATCTTAACTACACGGCCGACATCCGCGGGGACTTGATCTTCGACTGATTCGGGCCTGCGTCAGGAGCGCCGGGCGATCATGACGAGCATGACCTAGATCTGCCGTCGGACAGTGATCAGGATATCGCACCTGTTGCAGCTCCGGACTTCAATCTAGAGAAGAGTGCGCAATCCGAGGACGGGTGGATGGACCCCACCATGGAGGCCGCACAACCATCGGCTTTGGAGCCGAACACAGACTCCACCTCTAAGGAAATTTGTGTCGCCGGACCCCCGGACTCGTCTCCGGCTTCAGGGTCTGAACCGCGTGCATCCGTGCCCGTCGAATCTGATTGGGCACCGATCATGGAATTCACCGCCGCGGACATCTTTCAGCACTCACCCCTCGGTGACATGCTAAATTCATTAAGTTCTCTCTCTTTGTCAGGAGACTCTGGGCCGAACTATGTCTAGCCCGAGTGGGAAGCGGATGATGAAGAAATTCGGTACCCACCCACCACCCACTTAATTGCCACCATCAATGATTTAACCGACGTGCTTGACTTCGACTCCGAAGACATCGATGGTATGGACGACGATGCAGGAGAAGAACAGGAACCACCGCCCACAGGGCGCTGTACAGCCACCTCTTCATATGATATATATATGGTGGACACCCCCAAAGAAAACAATGGCGATGAGGCAATAGAGGATAACCCCTTAGGGAACCAATCAGAGCATGGGCGTCATCAGCGCCGCTCTAAGCCCCACCACAGCAATACTGGCACAGGAGACAATAGCAATCTGGATGATGCCGAAGACGGATACAACCCCGACCAGCCTAACTTCGAGCAGGCCGAACAGGAGGACGGGCAAGCTAGCCCAGACGAATAGGCGACGAACATAGACTTGGAGGATGACAACTATATGCCTCTCTCCGAAGACGAGGTGAGCCTCGACGACGATGAATTTGCCATGCCTGAGGATCCCGCCGAGCAGGAGAGTTTCAAGCATCGGCTTATAGACACTGCAAGAAGCCTAAAGAAAAAGTAGCAGCAGCTCCAAGCTGATCAGGATCTGCTCACAGACAGATGGACTGAAGTCTTGGCAGCCGAGGAATACAGACTCGAGCGCCCAACCAAAGGCTACCCAAAGCACAAGTTGCTACCTCAACCTAAGGAGGAGGCCCCAGAGCCTACACTACCAGCACAAGACGGGGCTGACTGGCCACCTCATGACCGAGACAAATCAGCGTATCAAACCGAACACCAGCCCGCACCCCGACGACCATATACTATGACCCGGGGCAATACGCAGGACCCGCGAGACATACTGGAAAACAAAGCAGGACAAACAATATTGATCTACAGATCGCGAGGACACGCTACAATGTGTGACGATGACCATCATACCGGATATACTAACAACAAGTCCGGCCAGGCCGAACACAACAGACCTGACTTATTCGAACTACATCATGACATAGCCCGGCATGAAGTAATGGATCATGAATTCCCAGAAGGGTTTAAATCCGTAGACATCGAATCATACAATGGCACAACAGACCCCGCGGTATGGATTAAAGATTTCCTTCTCCACATTCACATGGCCCGCGGAGATGATCTACATGCCATCAAATATCTTCCCCTTAAGCTCAAAGGACCGGCCCGACATTGGCTGAATAGCCTGCCGACGAACTCCATTGGCGGTTGGGAAAACCTGGAAGACGCATTCCTCGACAACTTCCAGGGAACTTACGTGCGACCACCGGATGCTGGTGACCTAAGTCACATAACCCAACAGTCCGGAGAGTCAGCCAGGAAATCCTGGACTCGGTTCCTCACTAAAAAGAACCAAATCATCGACTGTCCGGATGCCGAAGCCTTAGCGGCCTTTAAGCATAACATCTGCGACGAGTAGCTCTCTCGACACCTCGGCCAAGAAAAGCCAAAGTCCATGGCAGCCCTCACGACACTCATGACCCGCTTTTGCGCGGGCAAGGACAGCTGGTTGGCTCGCAGCAGCACCACGCCAAGAAACTCCGGCACTTCAGATATCCACGACAGCAACAGAAAGCCACGTCGCAATAGGCATAAGCGTCAGAACTATGGCGACAATACCGAAGACACGACAGTCAATGCCGGATTCAGCGGCTCCAAATCTGGTCAGCGGAAAAATCCATTCAAAAGAAACAATCCGGAATCGTCCAGTCTAGACCGCATACTCGACCGCTCGTGTCAAATTCACGACACTCCTGATAAACCAGCCAACCACACTAACAGAGACTGCTGGGTGTTCAAACAGGCCGGCAAGTTGAATGCCGGAAACAGGGACAAGGGGCTGCATAGCAAGGATGACGAGGAGCCCCGGCGGCCGAACACAGGGGGACAAAAGAAATTTCCTCCCCATGTGAAAACGGTAAATATGATCTATGCCACCCACATTCCCAAGCGGGAATGAAAGCGTGCACTACGGGACGTCTATGCGATGGAGCCAGTCACCCCAAAGTTCAACCCATGGTCATCCCGCCCGATCACTTTTGATCGCAGAGATCACCCTACCAGTATCCGCCATGGAGGTTCAGCCGCATTGGTCCTCGAACCAATAATTGACGGATTCCACCTCACCCGAGTCCTCATGGACGGTGGCAATAGCCTAAACCTGCTTTATCAGGACACAGTGCGTAAAATGGGCATCGATCCCTCAAGGATCAAACCCACCAAAACCACCTTTAAAGGTGTAATTCCAGGTGTAGAGGCCTGCTGTACGGGCTCAATAACACTGGAAGTGGTCTTCGGATCTCCGGATAACTTCCGGAGCAAGGAGTTAATCTTCGATATCGTCCCTTTCCATAGTGGCTATCATGCACTACTTGGACGAACCGCATTTGCTGATTCAATGTGGTACCACACTATGCATACCTCAAGCTCAAGATTCCAGGACCTCGCGGGGTTATAATAGTAAATGAAAACTCAGACCGCTCTCTCCGGATGTAGGAGCACACTGCGGCCCTCACAGTAGAGGTACAAAGCAGCCTTCTTCGGCAGACCGTCAACTCGGCGATAAAAAACCCGGACACCGCTAAGAGAGTCCGGAGTACTCTGCAACAGGTTCGTCCGGCGTGACTAGAGCTCGACTAGCAATTCGGCCTCCTTCCTAGTCCCACCCAGGCGGCATCTGTGCCGCGCGTACACAACTACGCACTCAAAATACCATGGGCATAGGCGGAGGCACGACGATGGCGCGGTCCACAGTGCGGCTCAACCGCCACGAGACCCGCATACCTTTACCATCTTCTTTCTTTTTCAGGACCCTACTTTCGAGCAGACCCTTCAGAGAGTCTGATCATCGGACTCACCACGGGAAGGAAAACCAAGGAGGTAAGAGGCTTTGCGTACAAGGGAATACCCAGGTGGTCTCTGTTAATGATCGTTATACCTGTTTTACATACCCACACACAGCCTGCCCTTGGATAGGACATGTCAAATAGTCATATTTTTTGCTTATCACATTACTTGTACACATGCGCTTTGATGTATTATCTAAATAAACAACGGGAAACAATATACAACATCAGCTTATTATTACTTTCTTTCTTGACATATGCTTTGACGTATTATTTAACATTGCACCCGTACACTTTGGTACCAGGGGCTTTACTGTGCCCCATAACACGACAAGAAAAGTCTGAACACTTTCGACAGTGCGACACCCCGAACTTATAGCATTATATGCATCAGCTCTGAATCATGTCTTGGGTCAATAGTTGGGTTTGCCCGGTGTCGTGGTCCTAAGACCGACAGTAGAAACGGGGGTAGGTATGGAGAGGCAAGATCTCAGCTATGGTGAAGGTGTACACACGAGGTTTACGAGTTCAGGCCCTTCTCAGTGGAAGTAATAGCCTTACGTCTCGGTGCCCGGAGGCGGTCGATTGGATTATGTGTGTGGTATTACAGGGGGTGCGAACTCTTGTGCCAGAGGAGGGAGGTGGCTTATATAGAGTATGCCAGGACCTCCATCGCCCTCCATTACAAGGGACTTAATGTACATAAAGTGGGGGCATTACTGGTAACGCCAGCCTTAAGTGTTGTTAATGACCCTAAACACTACAGAGTGAACGCCTGTCCGTTGCCATGCTGAGTGACTCCTGGTCTTCGGTAGGTTGAGTGATTCTCTGGATGGTCGAGTGACGGTAGGGAGGAGGACTCCGGAGTGACGTGACTGTCGAGTGGATTGCACTCGACATCTTTGACTGGGGGTCTCTTGCTGTCTCTTGGACTTCTTATCTTCTAGGGTAGTGACCTTGGGTGGGACGTATAGGTCAGGCCTATATGACCCTACCCCAGGTCTGTATCCTCATCAGTAGCCCCCGAATGGATTAAGGTTCGAGTGGAAAGTAGGTTGAAGTTGAACTTGTTCTGAGCTTTGCACCTTCGCGAGTGTTTTCTGCAAGATTGAAAACTCACGTTAGTACTTCAGCGTTGACTCAGCTGCCTTGATCCATTCAGTGAGTTGTCGACTGAACTCGTGACATCCTGTGTCGAGTGCTGTATTAGAGTGCGGGATCTTGGGCGCGATTGACTGTTGTGTATCCCGAATTTCACGGGATACAAAATTTTGGGGAAGCGCGCGGGACGGAGGGCGCCGAAGCAGGCGGAATGGATAAACAGTGATGGCTCGATTTCTGCACTGCCTTTTTCGCCACGTATGTTGCGCGTGACTGTTGCGGGATTTGACAGGATTGCCTGTTCCCACACGTCAGTCACTCGGAAGCAACCCTTTATAAGGCGACGAGGCCGAGGCGTCTGCACTGTGCATGCCTGTTCCTCCTTCTTTTTCCTCCGCCTCTCCATCACGCCCAGCTCTTCTGCTCTCGACGCTGCCGCTCTGCCGCCATGGTGAAGGACAAGACAGCGGCGCTAAAGCGTGCAAAGAAGGCGATAGGGGCGGTGAAAGGCAAGAAGCAGAACCGCGGGTCGTCATCGCGCGCGGGGCTGCCGCCGGGCTGGATCCAGGGCGATTGGGTTCGGTCTTCGGTCCAGCAAGAAGATCTGGTTGAGCTGGCGGAGTCCGGGCTAATCGCCAAGGGAGCGGCAAGGCTGCCGGAGGGGGAGATGTTACCGCAGCCTCAACCGGGTGAGTGTGTACTGCTCGCCACTCACGTCGACCGGGGTTTTTCGCTCCCTCTGCATCCTTTCTTCCAGGGATTCCTGAATTCCTTTGGTGCTCAACTCCACCATTTTTCTACCAACACCATCACGTATCTGGCCGCATTCGTATTGATGTGTGAGAACTTCTTAGGGTGTCGACCGCACTGGGGTCTTTTCAAACATATCTTCACCATCCGCTCCCAGTCGGTCAAAAAAGCAAAGTCGAGTGACTCAAAAACCCATGTCATCTAGATGTGTGGGGGTTTAGGTATCCAAAAGAGGCATAGGAGTGCCTTCCCTGCTATGACTCTCCCTGAATCTGTTAGAGGCTGGCAGTCGACCTGGTTCTACTGCCAGGACGTTGCAGCTCCAGGCCAGTCGACTGGTCTTCCTCACTTCACATTCGACCGTGTACAGACCCCTGCCGCACTGAAAGTGACTGTTGCTGAGAGCGTGGAGACAAAGATGTTGGTGGAGAAAGTGGTCCAACTTATTAATGAGGGCGTCACCGGCCTGGACCTGCTGGAAGTGTTCCTCAGTCAACTCATCCAGCCTCGTTAGGACCACGATCATCCTATGTGGTTGTACTCCGGGCCTGACGACACCACTCGGTTCCATCCAGAAGAAGTGCCACCAAAGACCGTGGCTTTGTGGCTGAGGAGCATCACAGGCAATCAGGATAACCCCAGAGGATCCAGGCGAGTCATCCCCTTTGGTGACGATAACCCGCCTGACAAGGTATGCTCTTTGTTCTGACTGCCTCGCGTTTACGTTCCGACTGTACTTGATGTCGACTGACTTTTACTCGACTAATTTGTCCTGTAGGTTTTCACTGAGATGCATTCGATGCCCAATGGTGAACAAGCTTTGGAGCAGGACTAGGAGGGAGAGGCTAGTGCGGAGGAGAGTGGCGACTGGGAGTCTTTGGATGAAGAGGAGGAGGAGGAGAGCGAGGAGTCGGACGATGAGGAAGAAGTCGACTCACCGCCGTGCTTCGAGCGCCAGTCCAAATAGCACCATGACCCGTCCGGCGGACGCAGGAAGAACGTGGCTCCGAGTACCCACGCTCAGAAGCGCACTTGAACGTCGACTCTAGAGCCGACGGAGAAGGTAGCCAAGCAGCCTAAAGTTGTTCCTCCCAAGGCTCAGAAGAATTTGCCGCGGATCATGATGGACGTCCCTGTTGCTTCGGAGTAAGTGTCTAGCTTGTGTTTACGTAGGTCGACTGAAGTTTTTGTTCTGACTAGTCGGATCATGTATCTTTCTAGCCCCACCTCTGCTACCACTGACATGGACATCAACAAGGCACCAGGAGACGAGGAAGCCTCCTCACGAGTTGGTAAGTCCGTTTGACCAGGCTTCAATAAGTTGAGAGCATCACCAATTGGTAGTGTTTCTGATATTTCTCTCTTTCTGTAGTTCTGCAAGAGGTCATCGTGCTCCCTGATGAAGAAGAAGAAGTGCCTCTACAGGACAGGAGGAAGAGGGGTGGGGGCTCAGGTAGGAGGAGGCTTGAAGTTCAAGGCCCTCAGTCGACGCCGGTGCTTGAGGCAGTGGTCGAACATTCTGGAGAGCCAGTTTGGACCAGCATCACATTCACCAGCCCGCTGACGACTGATCATCCGTCGGGCTCGAGCGCACAGACTCCTGCCGCTCCAGTGCCTCTCCACGCATCTGACCCAACAACTGCTTCGACTGCCTTGGAGCCATCACTCTTTGCTGCGTATCAGACCCCAGACGACTCGCCGAGTGCCGCTAGGGAAGCTCTTTGCCAGGTGAACCTTGTCATGGAGCAGGTGAATGTGATGCACGAGGCTAGCCAGGTGGCTTACAACGCCAATACTGCCCTTCAGACCAATGTTCAGGTCAGCAAAACTCCGACTGAACTTTTGAATGTTGTTTCATATCTGATCACCCACTGGGGTGTTTCTTTGTTTAGAGTTTAGGAAATCTTCCACTCCACTCGACTCGAGCTAAGTCTCAGTAAACTGTCTGGATCAGTGGGGGCACGCCGCATGCACCCACTGGGTGTAGTCCCCGAGACCACAGTCGGCTGCTGGCAGTCGACTGAGGTCTTAGAAAGTACTCTCGTTTTTTAGGACTCATGTTGGGCAGACCCTGCTGAGTATTGATCTGAACCAGTGGGGGCACGCTAAGTGCACCCACTGGGTGTAGTCCCCGAGACTACTGTTGAATATTTGATTCGGCAGTAGTCTTAGAGTAACTTTTCACTGTCACTGTTGCTTATTTCTGTCGACTGACATATCTCTCTTGCTGACTGCAGAGGTCTTGTGATCTTGGAGCTCGACTTTCTGAGTTAAAGAAGAAGCATATCAGCGTTGAAATTGACCTTGAACTCATGAAGAAGAATCTCAAGACTGCTCAACAAGAGACGGCCATCATGGGAGGTAACCATTCGACTGTCTTGTCTGCTTAGAAGTTTGTACTTTCCACTGCTTTTCTTTCAGTCTCTTTGAACCGAGTGACTTCACACAAGCAGATATGCGTAGTGAAAACCGCCAACTTCAGGCTCGTCTGAAGAGTGTTGTTTCTTTAGAGAGAATGAAGGAGGCTTTGGAGAAGAAGGACCTGGACCTTGCTGCTGCTCAGAAGAAATCACGTGAGAAGGCGACGCTTGCGGACCAGAAGCTGGCTTCAGTCGGCAAATTGGAGGAGCAGAACACGAAGTTGAAGACCGCCATCTCAGAAGCCAATCGAGAAGTAGAGCAACTGAGGAAGGACAAGGAGAACTTGACCACTGAAGTTGGAGGCCTCAGAGCCAGGACAGACAAGTTAGAGTCCTATCTGGGACAACTTGCCGCGAAACTAGTTCTGAAGCTTGAAGGTATGATCACTCGACTGATTAATTGCGTTGATTGAAGTGTGTTGCAATATTGTCGACTCATTGTTTTTCGTGATGGAACAAAACTTTGCCAGGACGTTGAAGGTGAAACCGGGCGGGTCGAGACAGGTCTCGACCCAATCAATTGTCCCATGAAAGATGAAGCTGCAATGAACTTGCTTCGACTGGAATCACGCCTGGACGACGCTGTTGACTATTCGGCTTGGTTGAAGGCTGTGATGACCCGAGTGGACGCCGAACTCTGGCCTCAGGCAGAACTTTCTCAAGACCTCAAGTCGCTGATGACTCGACTCAATCAGATTCCTGGTCGAGTGCAAGAGTGGAAGAAGTCCTCTGCTCACTATGGTGCTGACGTCGCCTTGTCATTGGTTCGAGTGCGCTGCAAGAAGGCTAAAGAAGATAAGTTGGCGGCCCTCAAGGTAGAGAACACTAAGAAGCAGTCCTTCATGGACACCTTCCTCGAGGCAGCCACTCGCATTGCCGACAACATCGATCTTGAGAGCTTCTATGATCCAGCCAGTCCTTCTCCCGCTGAGTGACTGAAAAACATTATGCCTCACTTTTATTTTCCTCGGAATGTTGAGTGATTTTGTAATCGTTGAAACTCCTTCGGGCCTGACGCCCGAGTACTTTTAATCTGCGGTTAGGAACCTTCGGATTTATCTTTGAATATGTTGCGTTTATCTTTGAGTGAAATCTGTTCTTCTCTCGGATCAGTTTCTCTTTGTTTGATGCAGCTTCTGAAGAGGGATCAGCAGTCGACCAGTTGGACGAGCCTTGGGCAGCATTGATTAGCTCACCAGCAAGGCACTCAACAATGGTCTTGACGTTCCTGTCATCAGCAAGGCACCAGCCATCGGACAGGCCTTTGACAGTGTGCACAATCTTGTCATTCTTCTTGATGGTGCAGCCCCCGAGGGAGGGGGGGGGGGGTTATGGTCGACCCGCACCACTCGGCGGGACCGACAACTCATCAACGAGGCACTCAGCAATGGTCTTGACATCCTTGAAAGTGGCTCGCCTTGGCGACGCGCTCAATTTCGTCCTTCTTCTTGATGGTGCAACTCTGGAGTGGAGGTCGTGGTCGACCCGCACTTTGCTAAGTCTTCAAGTGAGAAAATCAGTTTTTACTTGGGAGGTTTTTTAAAACTCAGGCGAGTACCGAACTGCAGCTAAGCCTGCGAGTGGGAGGATTGCTCACCATTTGGTAGAATATTTCAAACTTAGGCGAGCTGGACTGCAGCTAAGCCCCCCGAGTGGGAGGATTGCTCACCACTCGGTAGGATTTTTCAAACTTAGGCGAGTACTGGACGGAAGCTAAGCCCCCGAGTGGGAGGATTTCTCACCACTCGGTAGGATTTTTCAAACTTAGGCGAGTACTGGACTACAGCTAAGCCTCCGAGTGAGAGGATTGCTCACCACTCGGTAGGATTTTACAAACTTAGGTTAGTACTGGACTGCAGCTAAGCCCCCGAGTGGGAGGATTGCTCACCACTCAGTAGGATTTTCCAAACTTAGGCGAGTACTGGACTGCGGCTAAGTCCTCGAGCAGGAAGATTTGCTCCCACAATCTCGTCCTTCTTCTTGACGGTGCAGCCCCGGGGCGGGGGGCACATGGCCGACCCGTACCGTTTGGTAGGACTTTTTAAACTTAGGCGAGTACTGGATTACAGCTAAGCCCCTCGAGTGGGAGGCAGACTCATCACTCGGTAGGTTTTCTTTATCACTTAGGCGAGTACTGGACTGTAGCTAAGCCTCCAAGTGAGAGGCAGACTCACCGCTCGGTAGGATTTTTATCACTTAGGCGAGTACTGGACTGCAGCTAAGCCCCCGAGTGGGAGGCAGACTCACCACTCGGTAGGATTTTATCACTTAGGCGAGTACTGGACTGCAGCTAAGCCCTCGAGTGAGAGGCAGACTCACCACTCGGTAGGATTTTTATCACTTAGGCGAGTACTGGACTGCAGCTAAGCCCCCGAGTGAGAGGCAGACTCACCACTCGGTAGAATTTTCTCTTCAACTTAGGCGAAACAGATTCACAGCTAAGGCAACATGTAAAAAAATAAATAAACAACAATCATTTGAAAGACTGTAAAATCATGTCTTTTGATAACCAAACTAAAAGGTATTTCTTATTACATCTCATTAGTCTAAATACTTAAGAGTAAAAAGGGCGGAGCAGTTCTGCGTTCCAAGTGCGTGGTTCATCTTTGTTGTGCTCGACATTGAAGAGACGATATGCTCCGTTGTGGAGCACTTTGGTGACGACGAAAGGGCCTTCCCAAGCAGGAGCGAGCTTGTGTGGTTTCTGCTGGTCCACTCAGAGAACCAGGTCTCCTTCTTGAAATGCCCGACCCCTTATGTTTCTAGCATGGAATCGATGCAAGTCTTGCTGATAAATGGTCGACCGGATCAAGGCCATCTCTCTTTCTTCTTCCAGGAGATCGACTACATCTTGCCGAGCCTGCTCTGCTTCCTCTTCTGAGAAGAGTTCGACTCGGGGCGCGTTGTGGAGCAAATCACTCGGGAGTACGGCTTCGGCTCCGTAGACTAAGAAGAATGGAGTCCGTCCAGTCGACCGATTAGGAGTTGTCCTCAATCCCCAAAGCACCGATGGGAGCTCATCAACCCAAGCCCATGCTGCATGCTTGAGGTCACACATCAACCGGGGTTTTAGTCCTTTGAGAATCAATCCATTCGCTCGCTCAGCCTGCCCATTCGACTAAGGATGAGCGGCCGAAGCGTAATCGACCCTCGTGCCTTGGGAAGCACAAAAGGTTCTGAATTCATCCGAGTCAAAGTTCGATCCGTTGTCCGTGATGATGCTGTGCGGAACACCATATCTGAATATCAATTCCCTAATGAAACTCACAATTGTACTTGCTTCAAGGTTTTTAATGGGCTTGTCTTTGATCCATTTGGTAAACTTGTCGACTGCCACCAGCACATGGGTAAATCCGCTCCTGCCAGTCCTCAGAGGTCCAACCATGTCCAATCCCCAAACAGCAAAAGGCCAGATGAGTGGAATAGTCTTCAGAGCTGATGCAGGTTTATGGGACACGTTGGAGTAAAACTGACAGCCTTCACACTTGTCCACTATTTCTTTTGCCATCTCATTGGGATATGGTCAGTAAAATCCGGCTCGGTATGCTTTGGCCACGATGGTCCGAGAGGACGCATGGTGACCACAGGTCCCTGAGTGAATATCATTGAGGATCATTCGGCCTTCCTCTGGCGTGATGCACTTCTAGCAAACCCCAGTTACACTTTCTTTGAACAACTGACCTCTTATCACGGTAAAGGCTTTAGACCGTTGGATGATCTGTCGAGCCTCTTCTTCATCCTCTGGAAGTTCTTTCCTAAGAATGTATGCAACGTACAGCACAGTCTAGTCGGGGGTGATGACCAAAACCTCCATGACCAAGTCGACCACGGCCGGGACTTCGACTTTAGTCAGATCTGTGGTGCTCTTGGGCTGTGGTGACTCTTCAGTGAAAGGATCCTCTTGAACTGAAGGTGAATGAATATGTTCCAAAAACACATTGCGGGGAATGGCCTCTCTCTTTGAACCTATCTTTGCCAACTCATCTACAGCTTGATTTTTCAGTTGGGGTATATGGTGAAGCTCCAATCCTTCAAACTTCTTTTCTAGCTTTCTTACTGCATTGCAATAACCAGTCATGGCCGGGCTCCTGACATCCCATTCCTTCATCACTTGATTAACCACCAAATCTGAGTAGCTGTAGACCATAAGGCGATGGACGCCGAGTGAAATGGCCATATGCAACCCATATAAAAGTGCTTCATATTTGGCTTCATTATTGGAGGAATCAAAATGGATCTGGAGAACATAGCTAAGCCTATATCCACGGGGGGATACCAATACTACCCCAGCACCTGAACCATTCATCATCTTGGAGCCATCAAATAACATTGTCCAATGCTCCGAGTGAACTTGAGTCGGCAATTGCTGTTCAATCCACTCGGCGAGGAAATCTGCGATTGCTTGGGACTTGATAGCTTTCTTTGCCTCAAACTTGATATCCAATGGAAGGAGTTCAATCGCCCATTTTGCCACTCGACTAGTCGCATCTTTTTTATTCAGAATTTCAGACAGTGGTGCATCGCTGACGACTGTAATGGAGTGATCAGAGAAATAATGTGCAACCTTCTTCATGGTCATGTATATTCCATAGACAAGCTTCTGATAATGTGGATATCGTTGCTTGGATGGAGTCAAAACTTCAAAGAGATAATAAACTGGGAGCTGAACCTTGTAAGCTTTTCCTTCCTCTACACACTCGACCGTGAGTACTGTACTGACAACTTGTCCAGTGGCTGCAATGTAAAGCAGTAAAGGCTCTTTGCTGATTGGCGCAACGAGCACCGGCTGGGTGGACAACAGGGTTTTGAGCTCTGCAAACGCTGCATCAGCTTCCTCAGTCCACTCGAACTTATCAGATTTCTTCATCAGTCGGTAAAGAGGCAAGGCCTTTTCACCGAGACGAGAAATGAATCGACTCAAGGCGGCGAAACAACCAGTTAGCTTCTGAACATCATGCACTCGCAAAGGGCGTTTCATTCGGAGGATGGTATCAACTTTTTCTGGATTGGCGTCGATCCCTCGTTCAGAAACAAGAAAACCGAGTTACTTTCCTCCTGGAACTCCGAATGTGCACTTTGACGGATTAAGCTTGATATTGTACCTCCTTAGGTTGGCAAAGGTTTCTGCGAGGTCAGTCAATAGGTCGGAACCTTTGCGAGGACTTGACCACAATGTCATCCATGTATGCTTCCACATTTCGACTGATTTGAGTGAGCAGGCACTTCTGAATCATTCTCATGAATGTGGCTCCGGCATTTTTAAGACCAAATGGCATGGTGACATAGCAAAAGCACCTGAATGGGGTGATGAAGGCTGTTTTTATTTCATCGGGACCATACAGTGGGATCCGATGATACCCGGAATATGCATCTAAAAAAGACAAGCGCTCACACCCTGCAGTCGACTCAACAATCTGATCAATGCGAGGGAGAGGGAAGTGATCTTTTGGGCAGGCCTGATTGATATGCTTGAAATCAATGCACATACGAAGTGAATCGTCCTTCTTAGGGACCATGACTACATTGGCAAGCCACTCGGAGTGGTAGATCTCACGGGTGAACTCTGCTGCTAGCAGCCGAGCCACTTCCTCGCCAATCGCTTTCCTCTTGTGCACAGCGGACCGCCGAAGATGCTCTTTGGCGGGTTTTACCTTGGTGTCGACACGCAAACGATGCTCAGCCAGTCCCCTGGGTACACCTGGCATGTCAGAGGGTTTCCATGCAAAGATGTCCCAGTTCTCATGGAGGAACTGGATGAGCGCTTCTTCCTATTTGCTATCGAGTGTTGTTGATATATGAGTCGATGCGGCATTGGGATCGGTCGGGTGAATATGAATCGGCTTTGTTTCACCAGCCGACTGAAATGCAGAATATGTATCAGGCTTCTTGGCTCAGAGCAAATCACTCGGATCTGCATTCTTCTGATACTCTTGGAATTCAACTGCTGCCATCTGCACATCGACAATTTTGGAACCTTTCTGGAAGCATTCCTCTACTTTCTGCCGAGTGCCAGTAACTGTGATCACACCTTTGGGGCCAGTCATCTTCAACTTGAGATACACGTAACATGGTCGAGCCATAAAACGTGCGTAGGCAGGCCTACCCAGAATGGCATGATAAGCACTCTGGAAATCCACAACTTCAAATGTCAACTTTTCCTTACGGTAATGCTTGGAATCACCGAAAACCACGTCGAGGGCGATCTGGCCGAGTGATTTGGCTTTCTTTCCAGGGATAACAACATGGAAACTCATATTGCTCTCGCTAAGTTTGGACATCGGAATGCTCATCCCCTTCAAGGTTTCAGCATAAAGGATGTTCAGACCGCTGCCACCGTCCATCAACACTTTAGTCAGTCTAGTGCCTCCAACCACGGGGTCGACCACCAATGCTTGCCTCCCAGGGGTGGCTACACGAGCGGGATGGTCCTACTGGTCGAATGTGATGGCTGTCTGAGACCATTTCAGGTATGTGGTCGTCGTCGTCGGAGCGACCATATTCACTTCTCTATTGATAACTTTCAACTGACTCTTGCTCTCAACATCAGCAAAAATCATGAGGGTGGAATTGACTTTGGGATAACCGTCGTCTTCCTCTTCCTCCTCATCTTTGTCCGACTCTTTTTGCTTCTCACTGGGCTGTTTTTCTCAGAACTGTTGGATCAGGAGTCGACATTGTCGAGTGGTATGCTTAGGGTAGATCAAATTACCCTCTTCATCCTTGTTCGTGTGGATGTGACATGGAAAATCCAACACATCATTACCGGCTTGATCCTTTACCTTCTTAGGGGGCCAGGGCCCTTTAGGTTTTCCCTTAAACTTTCCTTGAGCCACTGCAGCAATCTCGCCGGGTGCCGCCGGCTCGGCCTTACGCTTCTGTTTCCGATTGGAATTACCTCCACCGGTTTCTTGGCTGACTGGCTTACTCTTTCCGCTATAGAGTCGATCCTCTTCTTCCCCGTTAGTGTACCGGGTGGCTATTTCCATCATCTGAGTCAGAGTCATATCACCAGTCGGACCGAACTTCAGGACCAACTCTCAGTATTTGACGCCTTCCTTGAAGGCACACACTGCTTGATGCTCTGATACATTTTCAACGGTGTGGTGCAAAGTGTTTCACCTTTGAATGAAATCTCTCAAAGTCTCACTCAGCTTCTGCACACAATGCTGCAACTCGGTCAATCCTGCTGGTCATTTGCAAGTGCCTTCGAAAGTTCTGATGAACACTCAAGCCAGCTCTTCCCAACTGTATATATTGCCCGAAGCTAACTGAGCCAACCACGCTCGGGCCGACCCTTCCAACATCAGCAACAGATGTTTCATTGCTACTTCATCGTTTTCACTGCCAATCTGCATAGCCACTCGGTAATCCTAAAGCAAAGTTTCAGGCTTGGATTCTCCAGTGAACTTACTGACTCCGGTCGCCAACCTGAAGTTGGGAGGAATCACTGCCGCCCTGATGCCTCTGCTGAAACACTCTGGTCCAGAAACATGCACTCTGGTGCCACTTGGACGCTCTCTACCAAGGTCTTCTCTATGCGCTCTGTTCCGGTCGACCAGGCCTTGAACAAGGATGGATCTTGTGTCGAAGCCCGGCTCTCTTGGGTCGACTGAGGCTCTGCGCTCGCCACTGTGACAGCGTCTGTCATCGTTTTGCCGAGGCACATATGATGCACTCTTGGGAGGAGGCGTGGGTCCTCAACGACGATTGTCGCGGTCGAGCGAATGATCATACTGTCCACGGACCTCATGCTGCAGGGGCGATCTTGGGCTATTGGCCGACTGAACTGTATCCGCTACTACGGATCTGCTGTGAATCCTATTCCGCGACTGAGACACTGCTGTGTTCTGCTCTACTACTACCCGAAGCAAAGCCCAGATCTGCATCAGCCCTCTGCCAGCCTCCGACTGGGAAGGTTGGATCGACTTTGCTATTCGGGCCGCAGCTGTGAGGTTTTGAATCGGAGTATGGTATACCTTACGTGGAGGCGGGAAAAGCTGCCGTCGACTGGACTCAGGGACCCGCTCCCAAGCACGCTCATCGAGAGCACGCTGAAGGTTATCCAGTCGAGTGCGCTCAGCCAAATTAGCTAGGTGCACCTCTTCCAAGGCCCAAGCCTCGGGGGTTTCTCCAACAATGGGCGTGTGGAGTGCATCCATGTTGCGGCGACGAAGTTCTTCCCTCTGCTGTGACAAGAGGGGTTCGGGTCGGTACTCCTCGTGGACGCGCGATGGATCAGCGCCCCCGTCTCCGCCGCCCTCACGGCGGAAACCAGGTGGACTGTGAGGCCCGTCGACCATCAAGACTTTAGCCGCAGGATCGCTGCTATCGCACTCGGATGCGTTCTCCGCGGAGCCAGTCGACAGATCGAACAGGCCATGCAGAGTTTCGTCGGGCTCGATTGCCGCGACTTAATGGGTGGCCGAACGCCGAGCCACCACGTGCTTCACCTACCGCTAAAGCCGCGATCGACCGGACCGCTTGCGGCGGCGAACAGCAGGGAGGGAAAACACCATCAGAGCCGACAGATACTGAGTCGACGGCTGCCAAAGAAGGATGCCGTGAACGCACGCTCGAAAGTGCGTCGCCCCTCGGATGGGGAGCGCCTCAATGTCCGGGGAGCTTCTTGAAGCCACGCGGAGTCGTCGGCGACGAAAACAAGCGCGCCAAGATGGATCTCGCGGCCCTCAGCCAATCCGCCGCCGGAAACCATGATGATGATGATCGGTAAAACTTGCAACTTCACCAACAAGTCGCTAAGACACCTGCCCCACGGTGGGCACCAACTGTCGTGGTCCTAAGACTGATAGTAGAAAGGGGGGTAGGTATGGAGAGGCAAGATCTCAGCTATGGTGAAGGTGTACACACGAGGTTTACGAGTTCAGGCCCTTCTCAGTGGAAGTAACAACCCTACGTCTTGGTGCCCGGAGGAGGTTGATTGGATTATGTGTGTGGTATTACAGGGGGTGCAAACCCTTGTCCCAGAGGAGGGAGGTCGCTTACATAAAGTACGCCAGGACCTCCATCATCCTCCATTACAAGGGACTTAATGTACATAAAGTGGGGGCGTTACTGGTAACGCCAGCCTTAAGTGATGTTAATGACCTTAAAGACTACGGAGTGAACGCCTGTCCGTTGCCACGCTGAGTGACTCCTGGTCTTTGGTAGGTCGAGTGATTCTCTGGATGGTCGAGTGACGGTAGGGAGGAGGACTCTTGAGTGACGTGACTGTCGAGTGGATTGCACTCGACATCTTTGACTGGGGGTCTCTTGCTGTCTCTTGGACTTCTTATCTTCTAGGGTAGTGACCTTGGGTGGGACGTATAGGTCAGGCCTATGACCCTACCCCAGTTCTGTATCCTCATCACCCGGCTCCCTTGTTTTGGTACCTTACGTTCCATTATATCGGCTAAGGTAGCGCAGGGAGAACTACTGCAATTGTGTTCCGGTTCTTTCGGACGAGCACCTCAGTAGAGAAAGCCGAAAACGGACTGTCATGATGCGGCGAGAGCTGGTCGCTGTTCGAGAGGTCTTAAATCCTTGAAGATTTTTTCTGCTTCAGTCGAGGAATCGGCCTTGTCTGATTTAGGCGTGTATAGCGCCCCAAGTTCGGCCTTCCAAATACTAGGGGCTTCGCCGAAGTTTAAAATTGTAGACTTCTATGGCTAAGTGAGAGTGATAAAGCCGAATAGTCTGATTGCCTTGTTCGTTGCGCTAAACACCTCCTTAAAGGACCAACAATTTGGATAAAGAGTGTTTGGGGTTTCCACGAACACCCCAGTACTAGTTACACGGGGGCAGAAGCCGACGGCTGGCCAACTTTTAGAATTTTATAAACGGCCGCACAGAAGGTAATATTTTAAATCAAAAAGTGTTGTATAGCGCACATGAACTTGTTTTGATATTAGAAAACGACATGAGTACATTCACTCGAAAATTACATCCATGGTACATTCATCGGCCATGAGGCAGGCGCCTTTCATAATGCCGTCATAATACTTCTCGGGGTAACGATGTGCCTTGCCCTCCAGCGGTCCATCCTTCACTAGCTTCTCTGCATCCATTTTGGCCCAATGCATTTTTGCACGGGCAAAGGCTCGGCAGGCACCGTCAATACAGATGGAGTGCTTAATAACTTCTAGCTGCGGACAAGTATTTACCATCCGCTTTATAAGGCCGAAGTAGCTGTCTGGCAGGGGCTCGCCAGGCCACAACCGGACTATGAAGTCCTTCATGGCTAGTTCGGCCGCCTTATGGAGTTCGACCAATTGCTTTAGTTGGTCACTCAAGGGCATTGGGTGTTCAGCCCCAGCATACTGGGACCAGAACAACTTTTCCATAGAGCTCCCCTCTTCGGCATGGTAGAACTCTATGGCATCCGATATGCTGCGTGGCAGATCTGCGAATGCCCCTGGAGAGCTCCGAATTCGGGTAAGTAAAAGAAATGTCTCCTCCACATGCTTGCTTTGCATAACAAATGCCTTACCTGCCGCTATCTTTTTGGCCGCCTGGATCTCCTGGAGGGACTTTTGGGCTTCGACCTTGGCGTCTTTCGTGCTCTGTAGGGCCTTCGCAAGCTCAGACTCTTGCGTCTTGAAGTCATGCTCCAAGGACTCGAACTTCTTGCCGAAGTCCTGGAGCTCTTGTTGTACCTCGCCTACCCGAGCATCTTGCTTTTCACGCTTGATGCGATCCATGGCCGCATTGTCTTCAGCCTCGAATAACGCTTTCTTCAGGGCCTCCACTTCGGTCGTGGCCCCTATTAAAAAATCATGATGCTTTTGTTAGCATCACCAATTTTTCTCCCTTTGTACGACGCACAGACGGGGTATCACTTACGTTCGTCCTCTTCGAGCTGCCTCTTTGCGAGGCTGAGCTCTTCCTCGACCTGCTTCAGGTCCCGCTTGAGTCCGGCGACCTCCGCAGTACGGGCGGCAGCGGCCAGCAGCAACGTCTGCTCATTCATTTAGACATTTACTGTTAGACTCCTGTGGATACAAGTTGACCCCCCGTTTGGTTTTTCTTTCCGAACACCAAACAGAGTATCAAGGGCTATTGTCTATCGGGTGATATTTTCTTACACTTTTGATTACTTACCTCAAAGCTTGTTAGGAGGCTGGTGCAGGCTTCGGTCACTCCGCTTTTGGCGGACCAAACCTTTTCAATCACCGTACTCATAAGAGTACGGTGCTCTTCATCAATGAAAGTGCCCCGAAGCGCTTCCAACAAATTACCTGATGCCTCCGGTTAGATGGAGGTCATCGGCACGACCGGCTCCCTCTCCTTAGCGAGGGGTTGCCTACTTGAATCTGGAACCTTTGGAGGTTCCGACACAGTATCCGGCTGGGAGCCAGACTTGCTACGGCTCCCGTCAGCATAATCCATGGGGATTTCACCCCCCATGAGCTCGGCGTCTGGGATTTCGCCTTGGGGCATCTCCAGAACCGTCGCCCCCTATTTCGGTATCCTTTGTGACAACACCTCGGTGTCGTCCGCGGGCCGTGGGGAGGTGGCCGTTGGGAGTGAATCGTTATTCATCTTCAATTCACTCAGGGACCCATCCGAAGAGGATACCTCAAGACGGGACCCGGCCGGACTGCTTATGCGTGTTCGGCGTTATAACAAACAATGAAGCTAAAACACATAAAACATACTATAGAGTGCGGATGCTTACGATTTCGCCAGGGGCTTGCTCCTAGGCAACCACTCCTCCTCGCTGTAGGCGGCCGTGGTGGAGTAGTCCGGAAGGGATGTCTTTCCCTTCGTCGGCGTCCTAGCCCCCCCCTGCGGGGCGGCTTTTCTCTTCTTTTCCTTCCCATCTTCGTGGGAGGAATCTGCCTCAGCGTCCTCGGATGATGTGTCTATTACGGCCCGGCGCCGAAGACCTTTCTGGTCCTCGTGGCCTTCTTCTTCGACCCTTCGGCCTCCCCAGTTGGGGCGATCTTCCTTCTCTTCTCCTCCCTAGTCGAGAGAGGCATTTCCTCTCCCCCCCCCTCGTCTTCTGACGAGGCGGCTGATGTGGACTTGCGCCGGAGACCTTTCCTGGTCCCCGTAGCCTTCTTTTCGGCCTTCTTCTCTGGCACCTTGTAAGGCGCCGGAACCAGCATGTCCACCAAGAGTGTGGTGGTTGTATCTTCGGGCAGCTGAGCCGGACAGTCGATCCGCTCTGCCGTCGCCACATATTCCTGTTTTATCAGTATGATGGCTAAAAATCCTCCCATAAATATACTAGGAAAGGCACGTTTTGTGATATTTAGAGAGCTTACCGGATTGGCAGGGCGCTTTGCGCTGACTCCGCGGTCCTCGGAAGTGGGAGGGGGTACTTTGGCAGCCTTGAACAGCACCTTCCAAACGTCCTTGTGCGTCGTGTCGAAGAGCTCTCGCAGCATCTGGTGTTCGGCCGGATCGAACTCCCACATATTGAACGCCCGTCTTTGACACGGGAGGATCCGGCGGAAGAGCATGATCTGGACCACGTTGACAAGCTTGGTCTTCTTGTCTATCATATTTTTGTGACAGTTCTAGAGTCTGGTCATCTCCGCAGGTACGCCCCAGGCGAGGCCCTTCTTTTACCAGGAGGTGAGTCTCAAGGGGATGCTAGATCGAAATTCGGGGGCCGCCGCCCAGT
Organism: Triticum aestivum; assembly: GCF_018294505.1. Taxonomy (NCBI): domain Eukaryota; kingdom Viridiplantae; phylum Streptophyta; class Magnoliopsida; order Poales; family Poaceae; genus Triticum; species Triticum aestivum. Next base: position 631,657,842 of record NC_057810.1, read on the forward strand.
TGTCGTCGCGCGGCTCGGTGATGTAGAACCACCTCGACTGCCACCCCTTCACGGTCTCCACGAAGGAGCCTTCGAGCCAGGTAACATTGGGCATCTTTCCCACCATGGCACCTCCGCACTTCGCTTGCTGGCCACTCACTATCTTCGGTTTCATGTTGAAGATTTGTAGGCATAGGCCGATGTGGGGCTTGATGCGGAGGAAGGCCTCGCACACGACGATAAACGCCGAGATGTTGAGGACGAAATTTGGGGCTAGATCATGAAAATCTAGCCCGTAGTAAAACATGAGCCAGCGGACAAACGGGTGAAGTGGAAATCCCAGTCCGCGGACGAAATGAGAGAGGAACACTACTCTCTTCTGAGATTTCAGAGTGGGGGTGTCCTGCCTCTTCGCCAGAAGCCTGTGCACGATGCTCGTGGCCAGGTATCCGGCCTCCCGAAGCTTGGTAATGTCCTCCTCCGTAACAGAGGAGGCCATCCACTTGCCTCCCGCTCCGGACATGCTGTGAATGGTCTAATGGAGAAGGTGAGTACTTGGGCGCTGGGGCTCAAGGGTGCGAGAATGGATGAGCAAATGAGGAAGAAGGTGTGGGTGGAGAAGGGGGATCCTTATCTCTTTATAAAGGCGGTAGAAACTGTGCGCCTCCCCACTTGCCTGTTAAAATCGCTTATTTTCCAAAGCTCCACATGGTTGGGTTACCCATGTCAGTACTGATGAGAATCCCGTGATAAGGGGACACGATCTCTGCTTTGACAAGACGTGCCAAGGAAACCGCCTCGCAATATGTGTGGTGGCTGGTTGAGAAGAAAACGGTTCGAATAATGACCGGGCCGTAGTGTGATGTCACGCTGTGTAAAGCTGTCAATAGATTTGATTCGTGGAATATTTTTCTCTCTATGGTGATATGTGGAATTTATTTTGCAGAACCGGACACGATCCTTGTGTTCGAAATTTGCCTTGGAGTATTCGGAGATGGAACCCGCCTTGCAATGTCGAAGACAAACTGCACGCCGGACTCATCGTCATTGAAGCCTGGTTCACGGGCTACTAAGAGAGTCCTGGATTAGGGGGTATCCGGACAGCCGGACTGTTGGACTATGAAGATACAAGATTGAAGACTTTGTCCCGTGTCCGGATGGGACTCTCCTTTGCGTGGAAGGCAAGCTTGGCGATTCGGATGTTAGATCTCCTTCTCTGTAACCGACTCTATGTAACCCTAGCCCCCTTCGGTGTCTATATAAACCAGAGGGTTTAGTCCGTATGACAAGAACAACAATCATAATCATAGGCTAGCTTCTAGGGTTTAGCCTCTACGATCTCGTGGTAGATCAACTCTTGTGATACTCATATCATCATGATCAATCAAGCAGGAAGTAGGGTATTACCTCCATCGAGAGGGCTCGAACCTGGGTAAACATCGTGTCCCCGGCCTCCTGTTACCATTAGCCTTAGACGCACAATTCGGGACCCCCTACCCGAGATCCGCCGTTTTTGACACCGACAATGGCCTTCTCACCCAACCGTCTTATGCACCGGCTTAAGGCAGCAATACGACCCGCCAGACGCTGAACATCATTGATACACGTCGGCTTTCCCAAGGAGGTAATGGCCTTGATCTTTTCCGGGTTAGCCTCAATGCCTCTGTTAGAAACCAGAAACCCTGAAAGCTTGCCCGCTGGCACACCAAAGACGCACTTGGCCGGGTTAAGCATCATATTGTAGACCCAGAGATTGTCAAAGGTCTCCCTCAAATCGTCTATCAAAGTTTCCTTCTCTTTGGATTTCACCACAATATCATCCACATAAGCATGAACATTACGCCCAATCTGACTATGAAGACAGTTCTGCACACATCGCTGGTAAGTCGCCTGGGCACTCTTGAGCCCCAAAGGCATAGACACATAGCAGAAGGCTCCAAAGGGAGTAATAAAAGCTACCTTCTCCTGGTCCTTAACTGCCATCTGGATCTGATGATAACCATAATAAGCATCCAAAAAACTCAAACACTCACAACCCGCCGTAGCATCAATGATTTGATCAATACGAGGGAGAGCAAAAGGATCAGCCGAACAGGTTTGTTTAAGTCAGTGTAATCCACACATATATGCCAAGTGCCATTTTTCTTAAGCACCAGCACCGGATTATCCAACCACTCAGGATGAAATACTTAAATAATGAACCTAGCTACCAAGAGCCGGGTCTCCTCATTGAAGCGACGAAGGAATTGCTTGACCGGCTTTCAGATCAATATTGAGAGTGTGCTCAACGAGTTCCCTCGGTACACCCGGCATGTCAGAAGGTTTCCATGCAAAGATATCCTGGTTCTCACAGAAGAACTCGATGAACGCGCCTTCCTATTTAGGATCCAGATTAGCATTGATACTGAACTGCTTGGATGAGTCGCCAGGAACAAAGTCAACTAGCTTAGTATCACCAGCCGACTTATACTTCAAAACCGGATCATGCTCTGTAGTTGGCTTTTTCAAAGATGTCATATCCGCCGGGTCAACATTATCCTTGTAAAAACTTCAATTCCTCTGTTGCATAGACAGACTCAGCATAAGCAGCATCACCTTCTTCACACTCCAGAGCTATCTTCCGACTCCCATGCACTGTGATGGTCCCTTTGTAACCCGACATCTTGAGGTATAAATAAACATAACACGGTCGTGCCATGAACTTGGCATAATCCGATCGTCCAAACAGAGCGTAATATGGGCTCCTGATTTTGACCACTTCAAACGTTAACTTCTCAGCCCTAGAATCATGCTCATCCCAAAGGCCACTTCTAGCTCGATCTTGCCGACAGGGTATGCCGACTTGCCAGGCACCACTCCATGGAAAACAGTATTGGATGTCTTAAGATTCTTATCAGTTAACCCCATGCGACGGAAAGTCTCATAATAAAGAATATTAATGCTACTACCTCCATCCATGAGTACCTTAGTGAATTTGTATCCACCAACTTAAGGCGCCAACACCAAAGCTAAGTGACCCGGATTATCAACCCGGGGCGGGTGATCCTCTCGACTCCACATAATGGGCTGCTCAGACCATCGCAAGTAATGGGGAACGGCCAGCTCAACGGCGTTCACATCCCTCTTATGAAGCTTCTGGTCTTGTTTGCACAAACTTGTGGTGAACACATGATACTGCCCACTATTCAACTGCTTTGGATGACTTTGGTATCCAGATTGTTGCTGCTACTGACCCCCTGGCCGGATTGTTGATTGTAACCACCCTAATTACCTTGATTATGACCACCATGATTAGCTTGATTATAACCACCCTGATTACCTTCATGGTGTTGGTGGCCCTGGAAGCCAGAGTTAGAACCGCCACCTCCGTAGCCCGGGCCATGAGAACCACCACCACCGGAACCTGAGCTGCCGCCCGGCCCATGGTTGTTGTGAAATGAATTAGAATTTTTGAAAGCCCTCAAAATTGCACAATCTTTACAAAGGTGAGTAGCTGGCTTCTCCTATATGCCATGCTTTGGACAGGACTCTTTCAACAACTGCTCAAGACTAGGACCTGATCCACCGGTCCGAGGAGGTGGCCTCCCCTTACGACGCTGATTATTGCCATGTACATTGGTGTTAGACACAAACTCCGAGTTACCATCAGCCTTGCGCTTACCGTTGTCCCCTTGATTTGCTGGGTTATGCTGTGGACCCTTCGCATTGCCATTCTTCTTTCCCTTTCCTGGTTTGTCATCATCAAACTCGGGGTCCTTGGTACTATCTATTGGGGAATGTAGTAATAATTCAAAATTTTCCTACGTGTCACCAAGATCAATCTAGGAGATGCTAGCAACAAGAGAGAGGGAGTGCATCTTCATACCTCTTGAAGATCGCGCAAACGGAAGCGTTACAAGAACGCGGCTGATGGAGTCGTACTCATGGCGATTCAAATTGCGGAAGATCCGATCTAGTGCCGAATGGACGTCGCCTCCGTGTTCAACACACGTACAGCCTGGGGACGTCTCCTTCTTCTTGATCCAGCAAGGGGAGAGGAGAAGTTGAGGGAGAGCTCCGGCAGCACGACAGTGTGGTGGTGGAGCTTGTGGTATTCCTGCAGGGCTTCGCCAAGCACTACGGAGGGGGAGGAAGAGTTGGAGGAGGGAGGGGCTGCACCAGGGAAGGGGTGCGGCTGCCCTCTCTCTCTCCCTCACTATATATAGGGGGAAGGGGAGAGGAGGAGGCGCCTTAGGGTTTCCCTAGGGGAGGGGCGGCGGCCACAGGGGATACCCTAGATGGGTTTGGGCGCCCCCAACCCTAGGAAACTTGCCCCCAAGCCGGGAGGGGTGGCTTCCCTAGGGGAGGCGCCCCCACCTCTCTAGGTTATGTGAGATGGGGTGGGAGGGGCGCTCAGCCCCTTAGTGGGCTGATGTGCCCCCTCCCCTCTGCCCATAAGGCCCCCCAACGCTTGCCGGGGCCTCCGAAACCCCTTTCAGACACGCTGGTCGTCACCCGGTACCCCCGAAACAATTCCGAACTCCAATACCGTTTGTCCAATATATCGATCTTCACCTCCGGACCATTCTGGAGTTCCTCGTCATGTCCGGGATCTCATCCGGGGCTCCGAACAACCTTCGGTAACGACATACTATTTCCCATAACAACTCTAACAAACGTCTACACCTACGGGTTTGGGAACCATGCAGACATGACCGAGACATCTATCCGGCCAATAACCAACAACGTGATCTGGATACCCACGTTGGCTCCCACATGTTCCACGATGATCTCATCAGATGAACCACGATGTCGGGGATTCAATCAATCCTGTATACAATTCCCTTTGTCCATCGGTATGTTACTTGCCCGAGATTCGATCGTCGGTATCCCCATACCTCGTTCAATCTCATTACTGGCAAGTCTCTTTACTTGTTTTGTAGCACATGATCCCGTGACTAACTCCTTAGTCACACTGAGCTCATTATGATGATGCATTACTAAGTGGGCCCAGAGATACCTCTCCGTCATACGGAGTGACAAATCCCAGTCTTGATTCATGCCAACCCAACAAACACTTTCGGAGATACCTGTAGTGCACCTTCCTAGCCACCCAGCTACGTTGTGACGTTTGTTACACCCAAAGCGTTCCTACGGTATTCGGGAGTTGCACAATCTCATGGTCTAAGGAAATGATACTGGACATTAGAAAAGCCCTTAGCAAACGAACTATACGATCTTGTGCTATGCTTAGGATTGGGTCTTGTCCATCACATCATTCTCCTAATGATGTGATCCAGTTATTAATGACATCCAATGTCCATGGTCAGGAAACCATAACCATCTATTGATCAATGAGCTAGTCAACTAGAGGCTCACTAGGGACATGTTGTGGTCTATGTATTCACACATGTATTACGGTTCCCATTTAATACAATTATAGCATGAACAATAGACAATTAGCATGAACAAGGAAATATAATAATAACCATTTTATTATTGCCTCTAGGGCATATTTCCAACACTATCAGAATCGGCATATTTGATTAGAGCCGCCATCAGCTGCCCCATATCATTGCAATCGCGCTTGAGCCTCCCCAACTTCTGTTTAAGAGGCAAAAACCAGCAATTTTTCTCCAACATTAAGACTGCACAGCCGGCATTCATGTTATCGGATGAGTGTATGATAGCTTTGACCTAGCGCACCCAATGGGTCATTGATTCACCCTCCTCTTGGGCGCAAGCAGATAAATCCACAATCGAAATGGGCTCTTTGCATGTATCCTTAAAGTTCTGGACAAACCGGGCCTTTAGCTCCCCCCATGACCCGATGGAATTAGCTGTCAGCCCTTTTAACCAACTACGGGCCGTCCCATCCAGCATCATGGTGAAGTACTTAGCACATGCGGCATCACTGAATTCCAACAGTTTCATGGCCATCTCATAACTCTCAATCCACGCCTCAGGGGGTAAATTTACTGTGTAGCTAGGCACCTTGCGAGGTCCTTTGAAATCCTTGGGCAAACGCTCCTTACGCAGAGCCAACACTAAATAGGGTACACCTGTAGTTCTAGAAGTCACGCCTGCCACTAGTGAAGTCGTTGGATAAACCCGAAGGGGCTGGTGAGCCGCCTGCTCAGACTCCTGACACACTTTGTTCGGACTGACCAAGTCATGAGCTCCATCACGCGCCGGTTCATGCCCTCGCGGCTGGTTACGTTTCTGTTCATTGCTTGAAACGGCCGGCGAGTCCATGTGTCTGCTATAACTCCGGCTTGGGCAAGGGGTTGAATGAATCCTGTCCCGACTGTAAGAATATGCATCTTGCTGCACCAATGCAGTTTGAAGAAGCTCCCCAGCCCTTCGTGTTTCAACTGCCGCTGGAGAGTCGCCATCCAATGGGAGAGCCGCCATTTGTGTCGCCGCAACAATCATATTATCCAAAGGGTTAGAATAATGACCTGGTGGTGTTGGCACATACTGAGGCGGAACATTATTCAAACGAGGTGGCTCTGTCACACGTGGCTGAACTGGCGTTCTGGCCCTAGGTGCTGCACCCCGGTTTGTCTGCGGCGGGTTACTGGTCCCTGCTCCAGGTGTGCAAAAGAGATATCTTGCCTCGTAAACCAGAGGTAGACGAGACTTGTGCCTCCTCCTCATGATCTCATTTGAAGAGTTTTGATCCATCGTAAGCCGGAATGCCTTTGCCTGCTGAGCCTTAGCATCCAAGGCGGCCTGCTCTGCAGCTATCCTGACGTTCTCTGCTGCCAGGTCTTCCTTGGCTAGTGCTACCTTATCACGTAACTTTGCAGTCTCTGCATTATGCTGATCCTGATTCACCAGGTTGACCTTCTATGCCAACAGATCTGTCAGTTCATCCATTAAGCCCGTCAAAACCTGAGCCGGCGGGTGCACAGGGCCTCCTGCCCCGGCCGTCACCATCGCTGCTGACCTAGAGATCATTGCCGCTGCAGTTGAAGAATTCTGACCAGGCTGTGTACCGGCCATGAAGATCCCAACCCTGTTCGGCGGCTCATAGGGGTCTGGAATACTATAGCCATTAGAACAGCCCCCAAGCCTATCGTCTTGCAGTTGATACAATGAAGTCGTCTCGCCTGTGGACGACTCACCATCAGAATAGATGTCTGTCTCACCACCAGACATAGATCCTTCATCAAATTCCGCTCCATGGATGACTCCCATAAAGGCACGCTTCACGGCAGGATGAGCTTGGGCGGGTCTCGCACGCTGAGCCGTCTCGATGATATCGGTGCAGATGTCTGACTCAACGCCCGGCTCGCCGATCATGCCGATGAAGACGTGGATTCCACCGAAGGGGACCTGGTACCCGTACTCAATTGAGCCGGCCTCGGGGCCCCAGCCTGCATCGTTGATGTAGCGCTTGCTGCGACGACTCTTGGTCATCCGGCCCATAGCATATCCCTTGATCCCTTCGAATCTGCCCTTCAAGAACTCGAAACCACCGTGCGCTGGCCCCATGGTGGGTGCCAATTGTCGTGGAATAGTCACGGCAGATGTCCTAGTGTAAGGACTTACTCGTAGAGCCATCACAACTAGGTTAGCTTAAAGGGGTTAAATGGGACAAAGGACACATGAGTTTATACTGGTTCGGCCCCTTGCGGTGTAGGTAAAGGCCTAATCCAGTTTGAGGTGGTATTCCTTATGTCTTGATTACCAGGGAGCGAATCTGCTTGACCTGGCTTTCGATCTGTTGTTTTCTTGCCCTGAATAGCCGCCGGGCCATCCCTTTATATAGATAGGTCGACACCCAGCGGCTCACGGAGTCCCGGCCGGCTCATAAACTACGTGTCCGGCTCGGTGACTATCTATACATGCCTTATAATACAAGTCTTGCATATATGGCGGTTTACCCTTAGGCCTTGGGCCCTTCCTTGTGAACCGCCATGTTCAATATCTTCATGGGCTTCATATCAAGAATCGCCATAGGTATAACCCGGTCTCCTGGATGGATCATACCTAATAGTTATATCCCCAACACGTGTCGAGCCATGGAATTAGGCACCAAAATCTCCTACTCGCTGAGGGAGTCCTGGATTAAGGTGTACTCGGACAACCGGACTATATACTTTGGCCGGACTATTGGACTATGAAGATACAAGATTGAAAACTTCGTCCTGTGTCCGGATGGGACTCTCCTTGGCGTGGAAGGCAAGCTTGGCAATTCGGATATGTAGATCTCCTTCTCTGTAACCAACTCCGTGTAACCCTAGCCCCCTCTGGTGTCTACATAAATCGGAGGGTTTAGTCCGTAGGACAACAACAATCATAATCATAGGCTAGCTTCTAGGGTTAGCCTCTACGATCTCATGGTAGATCAACTCTTGTAATACTCATATCATCAAGATCAATCAAGCAGGAAGTAGGGTATTACCTCCATCGAGAGGGCCCGAACCTGGGTAAACATTGTGTCCCCAGCCTCCTGTTACCATTAGCCTTAGACGCACAGTTCGGGACCCCCTACCCGAGATCCGCCGGTTTTGACACCGACATTGGTGCTTTCATTGAGAGTTCCACTGTGTTGTCGCCACGAGGCTTGATGGCTCCTTCAGTCATCAGCAACGATGTGGTCCAGGGTGAGACTTTTCTCCTCGGACAGATCTTTGTATTAGGCGGCTTCGCACTGTGGGCCAACTCACTTGGCCATCTGGAGCAGATCGACAGCTATGCCCCTGGCCATCAGGTCAGATTTGGAAACTTGAACTACACAACTGACATTCACGGAGACTTGATCTTTGACGGGTTCGTGCATGTGTCAGGAGCGCCGAATAGTCACGACGCGCATGAGTTAGATCTGCCATCGAACGATGTTCGGGATATCGCACCTATGGCTTCCCCGACCCTTAATCTGGAGCAGATCGCGCCATCCGAGGACGGGTGGATGGAACCCGCCACGAAGGCCGCACACTCATCGGCGATAGAGCCGAACACAGACTCCACCTCCAAAGAGATCTGTGCCACCGGACCCCCGGACTTGTCTCTGGTGTTAGGTTTCGGACCGCGCGCTTCCATGCCTATCAAATCTGATTGGGCACCGATCATGGAGTTTACCTCCACGGATATCTTTCAACGCTCACCCTTTGGTGACGTGCTAAATTCATTAAGCTCTCTCTCTTTATCAGGAGAATCTTGGCCGAACTATGTCCGGCTCGAGTGGGATGCGGACGATGAAGAAATTCGCTGCCCACCCACCACCCACTTAATAGCCACTGTCGATGACTTAACCGACACGCTAGACTTTGAATCCAAAGACATCGACGGTATGGACGTCGATGCTGGAGATGATCAGGAATCACCACCCACGGGGCGTTGGACATCCACCTCATCATATGATATATACATGGTGGACACACCCAAGGAGAACAATGGCGACAAAAAGGACACCATGGAGGATAATCCCCCTGGGCAGAAACCAAAGCGACGGTGCAGGCACCGCTCTAAGTCCAGCCACAGTAAAAATAGCGATAACAGCGCAAGAAAAATTGACACCCCGGTCGACTCCAAAGGAAACGACGACCCCGTGGACCCAGCGATGGAGCAGGATGAGCCAGGGCACGCTGAACATAGTCCGAAGCAGACGCCCGATCACGGCGACCCTGAGGATAAAACTCATCAACCTGCCTCCGGAGAGGAGGACAGTCCGGACGACGACGCATTCATCCCGGAAAAACACTTGGGACAAGAGAACCTCCACAGAAGGCTTATGGCCACCGCGAGGAGCCTGAAGAAGTAGGAGCAAAGGCTTAAGACCACGCAGGATATGCTCCACCGCAGATGGAACAAAGTGCTAGACACTGAAGGAAAATATGGCGACGATCACCACACAAAGAGCTACCCAAAGCGCAAGCTGCTGCCCGAATTCGACGACGAGTCCATAGATCCCATTCTGCCGACGAATAATACGGCTGATCAGCCGGATTTACCACCTCATGGCCGCAACAGAGCGGCTACTGATGCCGCACACAAGCCATCACACGATTTACATGAGCTCCTGGACAGAAAGGCCGATGTGACCAGGTCCATCTATGGATCTAGAGGACGTGCTCCGACGCAAGTTCATAGCCAACAAAACAATCATAACGATCGAATACAAGTTCGGAATCAACCCCGAACACAACAACCGTCGATAGCATGCCATGACACATCCAATTACAGGGGCGCCACGTACCCCCTGTGCTTCACCGATGAAGTGATGGATCATGAGTTTCCACATGGATTCAAACCCATGAATATAGAGGCATACGACAGAACGACAGACCCTGGGGTCTGGATTGAGGACTTTATCCTTCATATCCATATGGCTCGTGAAGATGATCTCCACGCTATTAAATATCTGCCCCTCAAGTTGAAAGGACCAGCTTGACATTGGTTGAAAAGCCTCCCTGAAAACTCAATTGGAAGTTGGGAGGAACTTGAGGATGCTTTCAGGGCCAATTTCCAAGGGACCTATGTCCGACCTCCGGATGCAGATGATTTAAGTCACATAATCCAACAACCCGGAGAGTCATCTCGTAAGCTTTGGAACATATTTCTCACTAAGAAGAATCAAATAGTTGATTTTCCGGATGCCGAAGCCTTAGTGGCCTTCAAGCACATATCTGAGACGAATGGCTCGCCAGACACCTCGGCCAAGAAAAGCCAAGGACAATGGCGGCCCTAACAAGCCTTGTGACCTGCTTTTGCACTGGTGAGGACAGCTGGTTGGCCCGTAGAGGCACCAGCGACCCAGGCACATCGGAAATTAGGGATGGCATTGGGAAGCCATGATGCAATAAAAACAAGCGTCGCAACAAGGAAGAGAGTCCGGACAACACGGCGGTCAATGCCGGATTTAGGGGCTCTCGACCCGGTCAACGGAAAAAGCCATTTAAAGGCAGCAGAGATGGACCGTCCAGCCTAAACAAGGTTCTAGACAGATTATGTCAAATTCATGGCACCCCCTGAATAACCTGCAAACCACACCCACAGAGAATGTTGGGTCTTCAAGCAGGCCGGCAAGCTAAACACCGAGCACAAAGGAAGGGAGACGCCAAGTGAAGACGAGGATGAGCCTCGCCAGCCGAACACTGGCGGACAGAAAAAATTCCCACCAGAAGTCAAAACAGTGAATATGATCTACGCAATTCACATACCGAAGAGAAGGCGCAAACGCGCACTCAGAGACATATACGCTGTAAAGCTCGTCGCCCCCAAATTCAACCCTTGGTCAGCCTACCCGATCACTTTTGATCGCAGGGATCATCTGACTAGTATCGGGCATGGAGGATCGGCTGCCTTGATTCTCGACCCAATAATTGATGGATACCATCTAACTCGAGTCCTTATGGACGGCGACAGTAGTCTTAATCTGACATATCAGGACACTGTCCGCAAGATGGGGATAGACCCATCAAGAATCGTCCAAAGTTACACTACCTTTAAAGGAGTAATACCAGGTGTTGTGCCTGCTGCACAGGCTCTCTCGTATTAGAGGTTATATTCGGTTCTCCCGACAACTTCAGAAGCGAAGAATTAATCTTCGGCATCGCTCCATTCTGAAGCGGCTATCACGCAGTACTCGGAAGAGCGGCCTTCGCTCGCTTCAACGCAGTACCGCACTACGCCTACCTTAAACTCAAGATGCCTGGTCCACATGGCGTCATCACAGTTAGCGGAAACACAGACCGTTCCTTACGAGCGGAAGAATATGTGGCGGCTCTAGCAGCCGAACACTGAGTGGCCTCTCCAACCAGAATACATGATCGGTCGTCAAGACCACGGACACGATTAGACGAGTCCGGCGCACTGCCGGTGGTAATAGCACAGATAAACCTGAGCTTGGGTCTATAGATATACCCCCATAGGCGGTGCTAGGGGCTGCGAACATGTAACAAAGCCCACAGTTCGGCTTGACCCTATTAATATAATAATATATTGCATTTCGATGATTCATTGAGAATAACCAACTCCTCGCACGATTACACCAGACTCTTTTACCTGGGTTTTTCCTCTTTACAGATGACCATCATGCTACACCCTTCCAGGATACGGTGCAACAGAGACAAAGGCGCAGACGTGCAGCAGGGCCCCGCTCAAAGGTTTCTCTTTAGATTAAGCCCCTCTGTAAACCTGCTTTAATGTCTCTTGTTGTTTGATATCCCCCGTGTACTTAATACACCCACAAGGGATACTGGCGTTGTTGGGATTTTGCGACGTCAGATTAATGCGCGTACCTGGTAATTCAGGGTTCATTATCGAGGGCGTTACACAGCCTAGTATATGTTACAAAGTCTGAATACCTTCGGGAGTGTTCGGCATCGCGAGTTCGGCCTTATATGCATCAGCTCTGAATCATGTCTTCGGTCAAATGTTGGGTTTGCCCGGCTCCTGAGTTTGCTACCTTACATTCCGTTTTATCGGCTAAGGCGTCCAAAGGAGAACTACTGTGATTGTGCCCTAGTTATTCCAGACGAGCACCTCAGTAGAGAAAGCCGAAAACTGACCGTCATGATACAGCGAGAGACTGGTCAACCACTCGATGACTCAGCAAAATCTTAGGAATTCCTCCGCATTAACGAAGGACTGGTTTCCCGGTCATGCACGTACGCGCACCGAATTCGGATGAACGCAGAAGTACCAGGGGCTATATAGTAGCCCCACTGTGAAACTCCTATGGCTAAGTGAAAGTGTTAAAGAAATATAGTCTGATTGCCTAGTTCAACGTGCGATCACCTCCTTATTGGACCAAGACGTTGGATCAAGTGTGATTACGTGCCTTTTTTGAACACCCCCACATTGTATGCGTGGGGGCTGAAGCCAACGACTTCAAACTTTCAGGTTATATACATACATAAATGGCCACACAGGAGGCACTACAATACTTTCGGAAAAAGTATAAATACAACCTTTATAATCAAAATAACATTGTTTTTACAATTGAGATATATGTCACTCGAACATAATACTCTTCGAGCACTGAGCCTCTATTAAACGGGTGCCTTCTAGGACTTGCTCAAAATAGTGCTCGGCCGGGTCCTGGCCTCCCGCCGGATCCCGGGCTGCAATACCGGTGGCCTCCATCCCTGCCCAATATGTTTTAACACGGGCAAGAGCCATCCGCGCACCCTCTATGCACGCCGACCTCTTCACAGCGTTGATACGTGACACAACGCCAAGGAATTGTTGCACTAAACCAAAATAACTGTCCGGCTGTCGGTGTCAAAACCGGCGGATCTCGGGTAGGGGGTCCCGGACTGTGCGTCTAGGCGGATGGTAACAGGAGACAAGGGACACGATGTTTTTACCCAGGTTCGGGCCCTCATGATGGAGGTAAAACCCTACTCCTGCTTGATTAATATTGATGATATGGGTAGTACAAGAGTTGATCTACCACGAGATCAGAGAGGCTAAACCCTAGAAGCTAGCCTATGGTATGATTGTTGTTCGTCCTACGGACTAAACCTCTCTGGTTTATATAGACACCGGAGAGGGCTAGGGTTACACACAGTCGGTTACAATGGGGAGGAGATCTTCATATCGTATCGCCAAGCTTGCCTTCCACGCCAAGGAAAGTCCTATCCGGACACGGGACAAAGTCTTCAATTTTGTATCTTCATAGTCCGGGAGTCCGGCCAAAGGTCATAGTCCGGCCATCCGGACACCCCCTAATCCAGGACTCCCTCAGTAGCCCCTGAACCAGGCTTCAATGACGACGAGTCCGGCACGCAAATTTGTCTTCGGCATTGCAAGGCGGGTTCCTCCTCCGAATACTTCATAGAAGATGTTGAACACAAGGATAGTGTCCGGCTCTGCAAAATAAGTTCCACATACCACCATAGAGAGAATAATATCTGCACAAATCTAATCTGCTGACGTATTCCGTAGCTGACGTCATGCCACAGCCAAGCCTTCATTTGAATCATTTTACTGTCCCACATCAGCGTGTTTAGCGAGGCGGTTTCCTTGACACGTCTTGTCAAAGCAGAGATCGTGTCCCCTTATTCTGGGATTCTCATCAATACGGGCGTGGGTAACCCAACCGCGCCATCAATCGCGACTCTTGGGAGATAAGCGAGCTTTACTAGGCTGGTGGGGGCATGCAACTTCGGCCGCCCATATAAGGGGATAAGAATTCACCCTTCCAATCTACGCCTTCTTCCTCCTTTGCTTATCCATTTCCGTGCACTCGAGCTCTAGCGCCCAAGTCCGCACTTCCCACCTCAACCCTCTCCAATTATGTCTGGAGCGGGAGGTAGATGGATGGCCTCCACCGTCACAGAGGGGCACATCAAATAGTTGAGGAAAGCCGGATACTTGTCTAACGACATGGCGCACCGGCTCCCAGATGAGGGGCAACTCATCCCCACCCCTAGGCCCCATGAGAGGGTCGTGTTTCTCCCCCATTTCCTCCGCGCACTGGGCTTTCCTCTTCACCCATTTGTCCGGGGGCTCATGTTCTACTACGGCCTGGATTTCCATGATCTGGCCCCGAACTTCATCCTCAACATCTCGGCGTTTATCGTCGTGTGTGAGGTCTTCCTCCGCATCCAGCCCCACTTAGGCTTATGGCTGAAGACCTTTAATGTCAAGCCGAAGGTCATGGGCGACCGACAAGCGGAGTGCAGAGGCGCCATGGTGGGCAAGATGGCCAACGTCACATGGCTCGAGGGCTCCTTTGTGGAAACCATCAAAGGGTGGCAATCGGGGTGGTTCTACATCACCGAACCGCGTGAACCTGAATGGGCAGCGGCCCCCGAGTTCCGATCTGGCATCCCCACATGGCTCACCTCATGGAAAGAGATGGGCCTATCATGGGGTAATTCGGCAGAGGTGACCGGACTCCAAACCTGCGTCAAAGACCTGATCGACAGGAAGGTGAAACTTGTCACTGTAGTCCAGGTCATGCTCTTCCGCTGGATCCTCCTGTGTCAATGACGGGCTTTTAATTTGTGGGAATTCGACCCGGCCCAGCACCAAACTTTGTCCAGGCTCTTCGACACAACGCACGAAGATGCCTGGAAGGTGATTTTCAAGAGCTCCGAGGTTCACCCTCCCATTACCGAGGATCGCGGATTCTGCGCGAGGCGCCAAGCCAGCGCGGTAAGCTTAGTTTACCCATTACATGGTACTTGTTTTTCATAGTTTGACTCTATGCGGGATCTAAACTCCCATTCCTTTAACAGGACTGGCAGATGAAGGCCGGACAGATCGACTGTCCGGCTCCTTTGCCTGAAGGCCCAGCAGACGCCCGCTTGGCGAAGCTGCTGGTTCCGGCACCTCACATGGTGCCCGAGAAGAAGGCCAAGAAGAAGGCCACGGGGACTCGAAAGAGTTCCCGGCGCTTGGTGGTGTCGGATTCATCGCCCAACAACCCCGAACCGCCCTCCGCCTCCGAAGACGAGGAGGAGGCAGAAGAAGCCTCTCCCCCTCCAGCAGGGGGAGGAAAGAAAAGGAAGGCCTCCCTAACTGGGGAGGCCGGAGGGTCCAAGAAGGGGAAGACCCTTCTTCTGGACTACGCCTCCGATGCCGACGATGGTGGAGAGAAATGGCCATCCAGGGCCAAGCCCCTGGCAAAATCATAAGTATCCGGATACCAGAATAACTTATGGCGTTCCCCTATTGTACAGTACCTTCTCATGCCAAATTCAATCATGCAGTCTGCCCAAGGCTCAACTCGGTGATTCGTCGAGCGGCTCCTTGGATTCGTCGGATGTGAATAGTGCTTCACTTCCGACGGCCTCCTCGCCTCGCCCTATGGACGATGCCGAGGTGGAGTCCAAAAAGGGGCTAAACCAGGAGGAGGTGGTCCTGGAGGCGCCGCAAGGCGACCTCCCGGACTCCAGGCCCAAAGGGGATGAAGCCCCAGAGGGATCTAAGTCCGGCCCTGGGCCGGACACCGTTCCGGAACCTTCAGTGATTCCGGAGTCCGGTAGACGTCACCCTCACAAGAAACATGAGAGTTTAGAGCTTGACTCGAAGACTCGAGAGTCCGAGCTTGCCTCGGCACTTGAAAGCGCCAAATCTGCCAAGGCCGAAGCCCAGAAAGCCCTCCAGGAAATTGAGGCGATGAAAAGGATTGCAGCGGGTAAGGCATTCTTTATGAAAAGCAAGCACATGAAAGTAAATTACCTGTTACTTACCCGAATCCGGAGCTCTCTAGGAGCATTCACAGATCTGCCCCGTAGTGTATCTGACGCTGCTGCATTCTACCAGGCCAAGGAAGGGAGCTCGACGGAGAAGGTGTTCTAGTCCCAGTATGCTAGGGCCGGACACCCAGTGCCCCTGAGCGACCAGCTGAAGCAGCTAGTCGAGCTTCATAAGGCAGCTGAACAGGCCATGAAGGGCCTGATAGGCCGACTGTGGCCTGGGGAGGCCATGCCTTTGAGCTACTTTGGGCTGGTGCAGCGGCTGGTGGATGCCTGTCCCCGGCTTGAAGTCGTCAAGCGCGCCATTTGCATCGAAGGCGCACATAGGGCTTTTGCCCGTGCTAAAGTGCACTAGGGCAAACTGGATGCTGAGAAGCTGGTGACAGAGGGGCCACCAGAGGGGAAGGAGCATCGCAGGCCCCAGATGTATTATGAGGGCGTCCTGAAGGGTGCCCATCATGTGGCGGATGAATGTACCAGGGATGTAATTTTGGAGTAAACTCGCTCGTGTTTATCCTGTGCGCTGAAAACTTGTTCATATGCGCTAAGCAACACTTTTTGAATTTAGAATATTACCTTCTGTGCGGCCGTTTATTAAATCTGAGAGATGCAAGTCGTCGGCTTCTACCCCCATGCCACGAGCGCTGGGGTGTTCGGGATAAACCTAAGCGCTCTTGTTCCCATTCTTGGGTCCATCGAGGGAGGCGCTCAGCACAACGAACAAGGCAATCAGACTTATAATGCTTTATCACTCTCACTTAGCCATAGAATTCTATAATTTTAAATTTCGGCGAAGCCCCTAGTATTCAGAAGACCGAGTTCGGGGCGCTATCCACGCCTAGGCCCGGACAAAGCCAGCTCCTCGCTCTAAGCGGCATAAGTCTTTAAGGACCCGAAAAACCTCTCGAACAGCGACCGGTCTCTCGCCCTATCATGACAGTCAGTTTTAGCTTTCTCTACTGAGGTGTTAACCCAGCTCAATTGGGGCACAATCGCAGTACTTCTCCCAGCGCTACCTTAGCCGACATAGCGGAACGTAAGGTACCAAAACATGGGAGCCGGGCAAACCCAACTATTGACCCAAGACATGATTCGGAGCCGATGCATATAATGCTATAAGTTCAGGGTGCCGCACTCATGAGAGTGTTCGGTCTTCTCACACCATATTATGGGGTACTTAAGCCCCTGGTGTATTGGCCGTACCAAAGTGTACGGTTGCATAATGTCATAACTGAACATATTTATATAAAAAATGAGTGCAATAATAGACAAGAGCTATGTATTGTTTATTAAAAGGGCTGCTATGAGAGCAGAACGATACAAATAGTGCGATACGCAAAAGATGTGATTATTTGACATGTCCCCCTCCAGGGGCAAGCTGCGAGACTTTAAATAAGACAGGTATTTAGCTCGTTATATAAACCACCTGGGCATTTGATGTGGCCTGTTGTCTCCCTGGCTGTTGCATCGTGTGTTCGGCAATTGTACTTCCGGACAGGGCCTTCCGAATAGTGGAGTTGTGAAAGTATATAAAAAAGAAGAAATGGCAAAATCGAGAGCCCCTAGTGCGATTGATCCGCATTCTGGGCGTGCCGTGGTTGTGCCCCTCCCCTTATGCCCATGGTATTTCCAGAGCGTAATTATGTATGTGTGGTTGGGGCCGCACTGCTATGCTTGGTCGGAATGTGCCAGATGGTTTTGTTGTAGGTTACTTCGGGCGCGTTTGACGTTGTCCTGACGTTTAACAGCCGGACTGGAGAATTGCCTTGAGAGGCTACTTTGTACTTCCGCCGCCAGGGCCGCCGTGTGCTCCTCTGTTCAAAGAGAGCGTTCGGTGTTTCCATTGACTGTAATGACTCCGCGAGGGCCTGGCATCTTGAGCTTGAGATATGCGTAGTGCGGCACCACATTGAATTTTGCAAATGTGGTTCGTCCAAGCAGGGCGTGATAGCCACTGCAGAACGGGACTATGTCGAAGATTAAATCCTCGCTTCGGAAATTGTCCGGGGATCCGAAGACCACTTCAAGCATAACTGAGCCTGTACAGCTGGCTTCTACACCTGGTATGACGCCTTTAAAGGTCGTCTTTGTGGGTTTAATCCTTGAGGGATCTATACCCATTTTTCGCACTATATCCTGATAAAGCAGGTTCAGGCTGCTGCCACCGTCCATGAGGACTCTAGTGAGGTGAAATCCGTCAATGATTGGGTCTAGAACCAATGCGGTGAATCCGCCGTGACGAATGCTAGTGGGGTGTTCCCTTCGATCAAAAGTGATCGGGCAAGAGGACCATGGGTTGAACTTTGGGGCGACTGGCTCCAACGCATAGACGTCCTTGAGCGCACGCTTCTGTTCCCTTTTGGGGATATGGGTTGCGTATATCATGTTCATCGTCCGCACTTGTGGGGGAAAGCCCTTCTGTCCTCTGTTGTTCGGCGGCCGGGGCTCCTCCTCGTCATCGCTATGCAGCCCCTTGTCTCTGTGTTCGGCACTTAACTTGCCTGCCTGCTTGAACACCCAACAATCCCTTTTGGTGTGATTGGCTGGTTGTTCGGGGGTGCCGTGTATCTGGCACGAGCGGTCAAGTATCCGGTATAAACTGGACGGGCCTGGAGTATTTCTTTTGAATGGCTTTTTCCGCTGACCGGGTTTAGAGCCTCTGAATCCGGCATTAACTGTCGTATCC
Organism: Triticum aestivum; assembly: GCF_018294505.1. NCBI lineage: Eukaryota > Viridiplantae > Streptophyta > Magnoliopsida > Poales > Poaceae > Triticum > Triticum aestivum. Next base: position 631,676,649 of record NC_057810.1, read on the forward strand.
TCAGTATTGTCGCCGTTAATGCGGCGCTTGTACTTGTTACGATGCGACCTGCCATTGTTGTCCTTGGTATCTGAATTACCAGGGCTCTTGGTCATGTCATTGCTACGAGCTAGCCAGCTGTCTTCTCCCGCGCAAAAGCGGGTCATGAGTGTCGTTAGGGCTGCCATAGATTTCGGCTTTTCCTGTCCTAGGTGCCGGGCAAGCCATTCGTCTCGGATGTTATGTTTGAAGGCTGCAAGGGCCTCTGCGTCCGGACAGTCGACTATTTGATTTTTCTTGGTTAGGAACCGCGTCTAGAATTGTCTGGCCGATTCCTCTGGCTGCTGAATTATGTGGCTTAGGTCATCGGCGTCTGGTGGTCGCACATAAGTGCCCTGGAAGTTGTCAAGAAATGCGGATTCCAGGTCCTCCCAGCAACGAATTGACTCTGCTGGCAAGCTGTTGAGCCAATGTCGAGCTGGTCCTTTAAGCTTGAGCGGGAGGTATTTGATAGCGTGTAGATCATCACCACGGGCCATGTGGATGTGAAGGAGATAATCCTCGATCCATACCGCAGGATCTGTTGTGCCATTGTATGATTTGATGTTTACGGGTTTAAAACCCTCGGGGATTTGATGATCCATTACTTCATCTGTGAAGCATAGTGGGTGTGCGGCGCCTCTGTACTGGGCTATATCACGACGTAGCTCGGATGAGCTTTGTCTGTTGTGTTCGGTCTGGCCGTATTTGCCATATCCGGCGTGACGGTTATCGTCACGAGTCGTGGGGCGCCCACGTGATCCGTAGATCGATCTTGTTTGCCTTGCCTTGTCCTCCAATATGTCTCGCAGGTCTAGTGCATTTCCCCGTGCCTTGGTACTTTTTGAGCGGCGCCGGGGTGCGGCTTGAGTTGAGGGCCAAAAGGCCTCTCTGTCGCGGCGATAGGGTGGCCGATCGGCCGCATCGTACGCTGGTGATGTAGGTTAATTGCTTCCTCCTCTAGTTGGGGTAGCAGCCTGCGCTTTGGGTAGCTCTTGGAGGGGCATTCGAGTTTGTACTCTTCGGCCGCCAGGACTTCAGTCCATCTGTCGGCTAGCAAATCTTGGTCAACTCTAAGCTGCTGCTGTTTTTTCTTGAGGCTGCTTGCCGTGGCCATAAGCATGCCTTTGAAATGCACTTGTTCGACGGGATCCTCTGGCACGACAAATTCGTCGTCGTCGAGGCTTGCCTCCTCTTTGGAGGGAGGCATATAATTGTCGTCCTCGACCTCTCTATCTGCTGCTCTCTTATGAGGGCTGGCTTCTCCATCCTCCTGCGCTGAATCCTGCTGGAGGGGTTTGTCTTCGGCACTGTCCGGGGTGTTATTGTCTCCGGTGCCGGAATCGTAGTTTTTGCTGTGGCGGGATTTAAAGCGGTGCCGCTGATGTCGGCGCTTAGGCTGTTTCTTGGAGGGGTCATCCTCCGTTGTTCCATCGCCATTCCCTTCCTTTGGGGTATCCACCATGTATATTTCATATGACGAGGTGGCTTTCCAGTCCCCTATAGGTGCTAGTTCTTGGTCGTCTCCTTCATCGGCGTCCATACCATCGATGTCTTCGGAATCAAAGTCGAGCATGTCGGTTAAATCATCGACAATGGCTACGAAGTGGGTGGTCGGTGGGTTTCGAATTTCTTCGTCGTCCGCATCCCAACCTTGCTGACCATAGTCCGTCCAGGGCTGTCCTGATAAAGAGAGAGACTTTAGTGAATTCAGGATGTCGCCAAAGGGCAAGTGCTGAAAGATGTCCGCGGCGGTGAGCTCCATGATCGGAGCCCCATTGGGTTCGATCGGAAGGGGTGCGGAAGATTCGGAGCTCGTAAAGGAGTCCGGCACCTTGGAGTCACAAGCTTCACAAAGGACAAGGCTGGTATTCGGCTCGATCGCCGTAGAGATTGCAGCCCCCGAGGCGGCGTCCAACCATCCGCCCCGATTGGCGCGGTCGGCTCCGAGCTAAGGGTCGGAGAGGACACCTGAGCGGCGCTCTGGGCATTGTCCGGCGGCTGAGCTAGATCATGCCCATCGTGACAGTGCGGCGCGCTCGGCTGTGGCTCGAATCTGTCGAAGATCAAGTCCCCACGGATATCAGCCGTGTGGTTCAAATTTCCAAATCTGACCTGATGGCCAGGGGTGTAGCTTTTGATCTGCTCCAGTTGGCCAAGCGAATTGGCCCGCAGTGCAAAGCCGCCGAACACGAAGATCTGTCCGGGGAGAAAAGTATCACCATGGACCGCATCGTGGTTGATGATCGAAGAAGCCATCGGGCCTAAAGGTGACGACACAGAGGTAAAACCCTACTCCTGCTTGATTAATATTGATGATATGGGTAGTACAAGAGTTGATCTACCACGAGATCAGAGAGGCTAAACCCTAGAAGCTAGCCTATGGTATGATTGTTGTTCGTCCTACGGACTATATAGACACCGGAGAGGGCTAGGGTTACACAGAGTCGGTTACAATGGGGAGGAGATCTTCATATCGTATCGCCAAGCTTGCCTTCCATGCCAAGGAAAGTCCTATCCGTACACGGGACGAAGTCTTCAATTTTGTATCTTCATAGTCCGGGAATCCGGCCAAAGGTCATAGTCCGGCCATCCGGACACCTCCTAATACAGGACTCCCTCACCGGCCTTGGTCCCTTCGGCCAAAGATGGTCTATGACAGACCTCATGGCAAGTCCGGACAACCTATGGAGCTCGGCGCATGCGGCCATCCTTTCATTCAACGGTAGCGGAAGCGTCGGGGAACTGAACTGCGACCAGAATAACCTTTCCACATCATTATCTTTCTAATCTTTGAAAAACTTGGTCGCATCAGCAGTACTTTTTGCCAGGTCCGCATATGCATCTGCAGCACTCCATAGCTGATCCAGAGGGGCATACTTCGGCTCTCCAAACTTCAGCCGCAACAAGAAGGGCCTCCCAGCCGTGATATCTCCGGCTTGTCGAAGCTCCTCCCGAGCAGCTCTGATTTTAGAGCGTGTTTCCTTGGCCGGTTCCAAGGCCTTCTTCAGGTCAGTCGCTTTCGCTTGGCACTCCTTTTCAAGGAGCTCATATCGGTCGGCGACATCTTCCAGCTCAATAGCCATCTTGGCTATTTTATCTTCACTCCGGTGATGAGCAGCCTGCTCGGCTCTTAACTCTTCGGCCACCTTTAGGGCGGCCACATCACTTCTACTGGCTTGTTCCTTGGATAGGGCAAGTTCCGCCCGAAGGGCCTCCACGGCAGCAGCTCCTTCTGCAGCCACAACATATTATAGATACTAGCATCATGCTCTTCTTAAAATATTTGCTGACAATTTACAAAATAATCACATACCCTGTGCCTCGTCAAGCTGCTTGTTCACAAGCTGATGTCGTCATTTGCCACATCAAGCTGTCGCCTCAGTTCGGCGATCTCAGCAGTCCGGTCAACCACCGGACACTTAGCCGTCTGCACATAACACAGCGCGATCATTACTTGGGAGTATGATCCTCCGTTTGCCGCCTCGGGCTGGCAACCAGAGTCTCAGGGGCTACTATCTACACAGAGCACACCTAGCGTGTGCGGTACAGCTAAAAGTTTACATATTTTTGCGTACCTCAAAGCCTTTGAGCAGGCTTGTAAAAGCTTCATTCAACCCGCTTTTGGCGGATGAAATCCTCTCAAACACCATACTCATTAAAGTACGGTGCCCCTCTGATATAGTCGCTCGCTCTAGAAGGCCCGTCAGTGTGTCCGGCTCGGTGCCGGACAATCCCAGACTCTTCTTGTTGCTCTCCCTGGGAGCCGAATACTCCAGGCTTCGGGCGGCCGAAGCATTAACTTCTGGCCTTAGTGGATCAGGAGAAATCCTCCGTGACGACACCTCGGGGTCATCCGCTCCATGGGGTGGGGAGGCAAGAGGAGGCATTTCGCTCTCCATCATCTCCGGAAGAAGATCCCCAGAAGACGAACTCTGTTGAGAGGGACTATGATCCGGACTGCAAGATAGGTCTTGGTTATTGTTCTTAGAGATAAAGAAGGACATATTTTAGCACAGTACTTTTTCACTTATAGCTCGGTGGAGGGCTGGCCCGTTTGCGGGTGCTGCGCGGTGAGGACGCCCTCTGGGGCAGGGCTCCCTGGCGAGGGTTTCTTCCCTTGTTTGGGCACCTCCGTTTCCAAGTCTTCGGAGGTGGCCCTTTTCTTCCCGCGGGGGGAGGGAATTTTAGATTCACCTCCCCAATTATCCTCCTTCGTGGAGACATTAATTCCCCCGGTTTGGAGGGGCAATGTATGAAGCACACTTTCGGCTTCTCTACTCTTCCCTTCATCCTTCCCCGATGGCACTTGTTATGGTGCGTGTTTAAATATCCTGGTTAATGCAGGATTCGGCGAGCCTTCGGGAAGCGGGGCCAGACACCTGATCCTCTCCGCCTTACTTAGCCAATCCTGGCTGCGGATAGATTTCAGAATAATGTTATGATAAACATGAGCAGCGTGTTCGGTTGCAGAGTTACTTACTTGGGTATCTGGACGATTGCAGTTCAAGCCCACATCCTCGGTGGTGTCCGGACACTTTATTCGTGATCCGAAGAATAACCGATACATCCCTTCGAGCGTCATGCCGAAGAAGTGATGAATAGTTCGCGGTCCTTCTTGGTTGAACTGCCACATCCGGAGAGGTCGACGTTTGCACGACAGGACCCGACGAACTAGCATTACCTGAATTATTTTGATGAGGCTGACATCTCTCTCAAGAAGATCCTGAATGCAGCTCTGCAATGTCGGTACGTCATTAGCAGGCCCCCAGTCCAGTCCCTCGTTGGCTCATGACGCTAGTTGAGGTGGAGGGCCCGAGTGGAAGGCAGGGGCGGCCGCCCACTTTGTGCCTCAGGGAGCTGTAATATAGAACCACCTCCGTTGCCATAAATCGGACACCTCCAGGAAGGAACCTTCTGGCCATGGGGCATCGGCGCTTTTGCTTATTATAGCGCCCCCGCACTCCACATGTCGCCCGTCGATCACCTTCAGCTTTACATTGAAGGTCTTGAGCCATAGACCGAAGTGTGGTGTGACATGGAGGAGGGCTTCGCACACGACGATAAACGACGAGATGTGAAGGATGGAATCGGGAGACAGATCGTGAAAAATCTAGCCCGTAATAGAACATGAGCCCCTCACAAAGGGATCAAGACTAAAGCCTAAGCCTTGGAGGAAGTGGGAAACAAATACGACGCTCTCGTTGGGTTCAGGAGTGGGGATGACCTGCCCGTGGGCAGGAATCCTGTGCTGGATTTCAGCTATCAGATACCTGGCCTCCCTGAGCTTCTCGATGTCCTCCTCTGTGATAGAGGAGGCCATCCACCGACCTTGAAGGTTGGATCCGGACATGATCGAAGATCCGAAGCGCTTAAGACTGAGCTTTGGGTGTTGGAACTCGAGGTGGGGGAAGGAGCAAGCGTGGGAAGAAAGGGACAAGCCTCGGTCCCTCTATAAAGGGGGTGAATATCAAGCGTCCTCGACGTGACCGTTTGGGACTTGCCTAAAATCGGGGAGTCATACCAACAGGCGCAGTTGGGTTACCCATGCCCGTATTGATCAGAATCCCGCGATAAGCAGAACACGATCTCTGCTTCGACAAGACATGCCAATAAAACCGCCTCGCAACACGAGTAGTGGCAAGCTAGGAAAAACGGTTCGTAGTGACCAGGCCACGGCATGATGTCACGCTAGGAAAAGTTGTCAGAGGATTAGATTTGTGGAATATTATGCTCTCTACGGCGGTATGTGGAATTTATTTTACAGAGACGGACACGATTCATGTGTTCGAAATTTACCTTGGAGTATTCAGAGATGGAACCCACCTTGCAATGCAAAAGACAATCTGCGCACCAGGCTCATCGTCATTAAAGTGTGGTTCAGGGGCTACTAAGGGAGTCTGGATTAGGGGGTACTCGGACAGTCGGACTATATACTTTGGCCGGACTGTTGGACTATGAAGATACAAGATTGAAGACTTTGTCCCGTGTCCGAATGGGATTCTCCTTGACGTGGAAGGCAAGCCTTGCAATTCAGATATGTAGATCTCCTTCTCTGTAACCGACTCCATGTAACCCTAGCCCCCTCCTGTATCTATATAAACCGGAGGGTTTAGTATGTAGGACAACAACAATAATAATCATAGGCTAGCTTCTAGGGTTAGCCTCTACGATCTTGTGGTAGATCAACTCTTGTAATACTCATATCATCAAGATCAATCAAGTAGGAAGTAGGGTATTACCTCCATTCAGAGGGCCCAAACCTGGGTAAACATTGTGTCCCCAGCCTCCTGTTACCATTAGCCTTAGACGCACAGTTCGGGACCCCCTACCCAAGATCCGCCGGTTTTGACACCGACACTCGCCACCCCAGCCGAGAGACCATCGCTCCTAAGGCTGACGTGCGGGGTCCATCACGTCAAAGTAGCCCCCGAGCGCTCATGACTCTTGATTTCCTGGGAGCTTAGAAATTCGATGGATTATCGCCCGTCTCTAGGTAGCTACTAGGAAATCACGAGCATCCTGCTACCTCTTGAGCATGCGTTGGTTTTTCCCTTGAAGAGGAAAGGGTGATGCAGCAAAGTAGCGTAAGTATTTCCCTAGTTTTTGAGAAGCAAGGTATAAATCCAGTAGGAGGCTACACGCAAGTCCCTCGTACCTACACAAACAAATAAGCACCTTGCAACCAACGCGATAAAGGGGTTGTCAATCCCTTCACGACCACTTGCAAAAGTGAGATCTGATAGAGATAATAAGATAAATACTTATGGTATTTTTATGATATAGATTGGAAAGTAAAGATTGCAAAATAAAGTAGATCGGAAACTTATATGATGGAAAATAGACCCGGGAGCCATAGGTTTCACTAGTGGCTTCTCTCAAGATAGCATAAGTATTATGGTGGGTGAACAAATTACTATTGAGCAATTGATAGAAAAGTGTGTAATTATGAGAATATCTAGGCATGATCATGTATATAGGCATCATGTCCGTGACAAGTACATCGAAATGATTCTGCATCTACTACTATTACTCCACACATCGACCGCTATCCAGCATGCATCTAGAGTATTAAGTTCATAAGAACAGAGTAACACATTAGGCAAGATGACATGATGTAGAGGGATAAACTCAAGCCATATGATATAAACCCCATGTTTTTATCCTCGATGGCAACAATACAATACGTGCCTTGCTGCCCCTGCTGTCACTGGGAAAGGACACCGCAAGATTGAACCCAAAGCTAAGCACTTCTCCCATTACAAGAAAGATCAATCTAGTAGGCCAAACCAAATTAATAATTCAAAGAGACTTGCAAAGATAACTAATCATACATAAAAGAATTCGGAGGAGATTCAAATATTGTTCATAGATAATCTTGATCATAAACCCACAATTCATCGGATCTCGACAAGCACACCGCAAAAAGTATTACATTGAATAGATCTCCAAGAAGATCGAGGATAACTTTGTATTGAGAATCAAAGAGAGAGAAGAAGCCATCTAGATAATAACTATGGACCCGAAGGTCTGTGGTAAACTACTCACACTTCATCAGAGAGGCTATGGCGTTGATGTAGAAGCCCTCCATGATCGATTCCCCCTCTGGTGGAGCGCCTGAAAAGGCCCCAAGATGGGATCTCATGGGTATAGAAGGTTGCGGCGGTGGAAATAGGGTTTTGTGGTGCTCCTGGATGTTTTTAGGGTATATGAGTATATCTAGGCGAAAGAAGTCGGTGAGGGGAGCCACGAGGGGCCCACGAGGGTGGGGGAGCGCCTACCCCCCTGGGGCGCACCCTCCTGCCTTGTGGCTTCCGCGTTTCTTTCTTGACGTCCACTCCAAGTCTCCTGGATTGCATTTATTCCAAAAATAACTCTCCCGAAGGTTTTGATACGTCTCCAAGGTATCTACTTTTCCAAACACTTTTACCCTTGTTTTGGACTCTAATTTGCATGATTTGAATGGAACTAACCGGACTGACGCTGTTTTCAGCAGAACTGCCATGGTGTTATTTTTGTGCAGAAATAAAAGTTCTCGGAATGACCTGAAAATCCACGGAGATAACTTTTGGAAAATATAAAAAATACTGGCAAACGATGAAGGCCAGGGGACCCACACCCAGTCCACGAGGGTGGGGGCGCGCCCCCTCCCCCTGGGCGCGCCCCCTTGTCTCGTGGGCCCCCTACTGCTCCACCGACCTCAACTCCAACTCCATATATTTCGTTTCGCGGAGAAAAAAATCAGAGAGGAAGTTTCATCACGATATACGATACAGAGCCGCCGCCAAGCCCTAAAACCTCTCGGGAGGGCTGATCTGGAGTCCGTTCGGGGCTCCGGAGAGGGGGATTCGTCACCATCGTCATCATCAACCATCCTCCATCACCAATTTCATGATGCTCACCGCCGTGCGTGAGTAATTCCATCATAGTCTTGCTGGACGGTGATGAGTTGGATGATATTTACCATGTAATTAAGTTAGTTTTGTTAGGGTTTGATCCCTAGTATCCACTATGTTCTGAGATTGACGTTCCTATGACTTTTCTATGCTTAATGCTTGTCACTAGGGCCCGAGTGCCATGTTTTCATATCTGAACCTATTATGTTTTCATGAATATATGTGAGTTCTTGATCCTATCTTGCAAGTCTATAGTCACCTATTATGTGTTATGATCCAGCAACCCCGAAGTGACAATAATCGGGATACTCCTTGGTGATGACCGTAGTTAGAGGAGTTCATGTATTCACTAAGTGCTAATGCTTTGGTCCGGTTCTCTATTAAAAGGAGGCCTTAATATCCCTTAGTTTCCATTAGGACCCCGCTGCCACGGGAGGGTAGGACAAAAGATGTCATGCAAGTTCTTTTCCATAAGCACGTATGACTATATTCGGAATACATGCCTACATTACATTGATGAACTGGATCTAGTTCTGTGTCACCCTATGTTATAACTATTACATGAGGAATCGCATCCGACATAATTATCCATCACCGATCCAATGCCTACGAGATTTTCATATATTGTGCTTCGCTTATTTACTTTACTATTGCTACTGTTACAGTCACTACAATACTGCTATCTTTACTTTTGCCACTGTTACCATTACTATCATATTACTTTGCTACTAAATACCTTGCTGCAGATACTAAGTTATCTAGGTGTGGTTGAATTTACAACTCAACTGCTAATACTTAAGAATAATCTTTGGCTCCCCTTGTGTCGAATCAATAAATTTGGGTTGAATACTCTACCCTCGAGAGCTGTTGCGATCCCCTACACTTGTGGGTTATCAAGACTAATTTCTGGCGCCGTTGCCGGGGAGCATAGCTCTATTCTTTGAGTCACTTGGGATTTATATCTGCTGATCACTATGAAGAACTTGAAAGATCAAAGAACTAAAATTTATCTCTCAACTATGAGGGGAGGTAAGCAACTGCCATCTAGCTCTGCACTTGATTCTCCTTCTGTTATGAGTAAGCTTGCGACACCTAAACCTACTACTGCTATGAATTCTGATATGTCGCATGTTATTGATGATGCCACTTATGCTATGCATGATACTTATGATGAAACTACTTCTATGCTTGATACTACTGTGCCATTAGGTGAATATCTTGATGAACAACTTGCTAGGGTTAGAGAGAATGAAATAATTGAAAATGAAATTATTGATGAAGGTTCTCCCCCTAATTATGAATTGCCTGTTGTTCCTGAGGGTTATGTTATGGATGAAGAAACTGCTAGAGATTTTCTTGCTTGCAATGATAGATCAGATCTTAAGAAACTATTAGCTAAGCTAAAACAAAAGACTCTGAATGCTAAAATGAAACATGACCCTGCTTTTGCTACTTCACCTATCTTTGTTACTGATAAGGATTATGAATTCTCTTTTGATCCTGAGATTATTACTTTAGTTGAATCCAATCCTTTTTATGGCACTGAATCTGAAACTGTTGTGGCACATCTTACCAAGTTGAATGATATAGCCACCCTGTTTACTAATGATGAGAAGTCTCTCTATTATTATATCCTAAAGATATTTCCGTTCTCATTAAAGGGTGATGCTAAAACTTGGTTTAATTCTCTTGATCCTGGTTGTGCGACTAGTCCGCAGGATATGGTTTATTACTTCTCTGCTAAATATTTCCCTGCTCATAAGAAACAAGCTGCCTCGCGGGAAATATATAATTTTGTGCAAATCGAAGAAGAGAGTCTCCCACAAGCTTGGGGGAGGCTTCTCCGATTACTTAATGCTTTGCGTGATCATCCTCTTAAGAAAAATGAAATACTTCATATCTTTTATAATGGACTAACCGATGCTTCCAAGGATGTCAGGACCCTGATCCTAAGTCACACCGATCTAGCATGTAACACATCATATCACTTTGCGGCCTCACGCACGGTATTCCCACGGGTGCCACCTTACCTGGCCCGGGACCGTTTGCGCCTTTCGGCTCACGTATATGATAGTGCCGCTAGCATCCATATGACAAAGAACCTGAGCTGAAATGGCTAGTCATAAACCCAAAGTGGCACAAACTTACAGGCACAGGCATCCATGACCCAGCATCGAACGTGTTGGTCATTAGCGAGTGAATCCAGGCTGTAGCACTGGGCTAGCAGGACTCCGGTGAACCGGGCTGTAGCGGGCTAACAGGACTCCGGTAGACACCACGTGACATTTCCCTGAAGGGACAGACACAGGAACGAAGAAGGACACATGCCGGCCAGCCTAAGTGTTCCGGAGCAGTAGCAAGCTACCATGGCTCAGTGGAAACACTAGGAGACATTTCCCGGTAAGAGAGGCTACTAAGGATAAACAACTAGATAGTCAGATCCCACACATACCAAGCATTTCAATAACATACACACAATATGCTCGATATGTGCAAACACAACATGAAATCACAACATGACTCTACAACTCAAGTATTTATTCAATAGGCTCCGAGGAGCGAGATATTACAAACATGGGTCTCATGACCCAACACTCAGAGCATACAAGTCAAAGCACAAGCGGAAGCTTAACATGTCTGAGTATAGACATCTACAAATGAAAAAGGCTGAGAAGCCTGTCTATCTACCAGATCCATATCACTCACGCTTATCTTGCGTATTTTAGAGTATCCACTTTCACTTGTCTATGAACTGTACAGGCAACCCAGAAGTCCTTTACCGCGACATGGCTATTCGAATAGATCATATTAACCCTGCAGGGGTGTACTTCTTCACACACGCTCTCATCACTTACCGTCGTTTACACGACATGTACTCAGCAACCTTCAAGCGGAAGCCCAGCGAGGGTGTCGTCCATGACCTGACTAACCACACAAGTCTCTCGTCCAGGTTTATCGGCTATTCGGGTTCCATCCGCAAGGAGATCCGGCCGGGGTGTCGCTCAGGGCCCCAAACGATGTGAGCAGGGTTCCCAAGCCCACCATCCGGGTGCCACTTGGTACACCGTGCCACTGTGCCTAGTCTATCCCAAGCCCACCTATACCGGGTGCCACTTGGTAGACTACTAACACTACCTACAAACACCAGAAACTAGTTGCAACTCCTGGACAGAGATCAAGTTGATTAATAAGCCGAGAGGGGCCGAGTTACCGGAACCCAATGTGTGGTAGTAGCTGTTCATGGATCACAAACACAGAACTCAGTTCCTGAGGACGGTTTCAATGAGACAACCCACCATGTACTCCTACATGGCCTCTCACCGCTACCTTTACCAAATCGTGTTCACACACTTAGTTCACACACAGTAGGACATGTTTACACACCTCCAATTCATCCCCGATGAATCAGACCTGACTCAACTCTAAGCAGCAGCAGGCATGAAAAACAAACATGGATGAGTAGGCACATCAGGGCTCAAACAACTCCTACTCATGCTAGTGGGTTTCATCTATTTACTGTGGCAATGATAGGTCATGCAGAGGATAAAGGGGTTCAACTACCGCAGCATGTAACAGTTGAGTCGGTGTTGTCCTAATGCAGTAAAAGAGAGCAGGAGCGAGAGAGTGGGATTGTAGCGGAATGAACAAGGAGGTTTTGCTTGCCTGGCACTTCTGAAGATAGTATAGTTCTTCATCGGTGTCATCGAACTCATCGTCGGAACATCGTCTACTGAGAGGGGACAAATACCGACAAACATGGAAGAAACACAATCAATGCAATGCACAATATGATGCATGATCATGACATGTCAATATGCTGTGGTTTGAGCTAATGCAACTAGCAGCAAGTTAAATGGAGTTAGTTTGAATCTAAGATTCAAATTCAAACTCCATATGTGAGGGTTAAAATGCCATTATATGATTTGTCCTAAACAGTAGCTATAAGTTGTTCTAACATGCATGAAAATGGTACAGATGGATAGATTGGATTTTTCTAATCATTTTTCATATATAATTTGTTTCATTTGGAGTTACGGTTGAGTTTATATGATTTTTAGAAGTTTGAATCATTTTCTGGAATTTCCTGAATAATTTTAAATCCAAAAAATGAATAACTGCGTCAGCACTACGTCACTGTGACGTCAGCAAGTCAACTGCGGCTGACCAAGTCAAACCTGACCAGTGGGGTCCACTGGCCAGTGACCCAATGTTAGTTTGGGACACAGACAGGTGGGCCCGGTCAATGGACACGTCAGCGAGGTCAACACCGATGCGTGCGGCCACTCTGATTAACTTAAACTAAACAGGGTTTACTCCATGGTTAATTAGGGTGGTGGGGCCGGTCTGTCAGTGACACGGGGCGACATTAACGCGGTAATTAGCTTCGGGCTAATGACGCCACGTCACCTCACCGGAGTTGGAAGCCGGCGAGCACATCCGACGACGAAAGTTCATCGGAATCGAGCTACGGGCAACCATTTACCTCACCGTTTGTTTCTACGGGTTCGTCGAGTCCACGCGCATCCAGAGGAGCAGGAGAGGGATGGGCTGTGGCGTCGGTGGTGGCGAGCGAGGCGGCGGCCGGAGTTTGGGCGCACCCAGGAACGAGGCTGCGGTGCGCTAGGGGAGAAGCTGATGGGCTAGGTGGCATCCGCGGGCCACCAGAAGCACGCTGGTGCCACGGGTTCGAGCAGAGGGGCTCGGGTCAGGAGAGCTACGCGGCCATGGCGGACGGCGGTGCTCGGGCATGTGGGGGAGGGTGCTACGACACGGGAACGACCAAAACAAAGGAGGGGAAACGGAGTGGAGCTCACAACGAGTTCGTCGGCGGTCTCATTGGGCTCGGGGAGGCGCTGAAGACGGCGAATCGGAGTCGGCAATCGGCGGCGCCCGAGGTTGAAGACGATGGCATGGAGGCGATGCAGAGCTTCCCGGCTCGCGTGGCTCGGCAGGAAGGACGGGGGCATCACGGCGGTTCTTCTAGAAACAACTACGAGGCGAGGGGTTGGCGGTGGACGCGGCAACAGCGGGCGGCGGCGACGGCTGCGCTCGGGTGGGTGAGCATGAGAGGGACAGGGGAGGGGATGAGCACGGGGAAGGAGTGAGAGGGCCCCGGGGGTGCGTGGCGTCTCCGTGGCGTCGTCTAGGAGCACCGGGGAGGAGCCAGGCAGGCAGGGAGGGAGGAGGTGGCCGGCACGGGGCGGCCACGCGCCTCCGTCCTTCTGGCGAGGGAGGAAGACGACAGGGAGGAGGCGGTGGTGGGCTGGGCCGCAGGTGGGCCAGCACAGGAGCTGGGCCGCGGTAAGTGGGCTGCTGGTAAGCTACAGGTAACACTCTGTCTCTATTTTAATTTTTGTTTCTGTTTTCTATTTTGTGACATTTGTTTTAATTTGGTTTTTGAACCAAACTAATTTTGTTGCTTCTGATAAATTTTGCAGGGACTAAAAGGATTATTCCAAAGCCTCTCAACAAAAATCAGAATTATTGGAGCAATAAAGTATTTATAGTATTTATTTGCTCCAATTCAAAATACAATATGTGTTAATTCAACAATCCAAAATGTCATGCAAAAATGTGCATCACCTCTGGTTGCTGTTTCCAGCATCTTCCAAAAATGATGAACATTTTTGAAGGCCATTTGGGTTCCTTGAAAAATATTTTAGTTGAACCTGGTGGATTCCTTTAATGCTAGGGTTTGAACATCCCCATTTCAAATTTCCATGAAAGTTAAACATGATGCAAGCAAGATGCAAACACTAGGCAGCACCAGAAGCTAGGGATGTGACAACTCACCCCCACTAAACAAGAATCTCGACCCGAGATTCAAGACGTGAGGTAAGAAGACAGAGGGGACACGAAGCTAGCACAATCCTCACGATCCAGGTTGCACTTCATAAGAAAGTTGATTCGATCACCATCATTGTCTCGACGTCTTGCTTTGAGAACTTCAACTAACATGACAACGAGAGGAAAAGAAAGACTCTAGAAGGATCGATCTTATCGAAGGTCGAACAACTTAGGATCAACTCACGGAATGAGACATAGCAACATATCTCGAGCTGAGACACGGAGCACACATCTAGAGGGATGGAGTGGAGCAGATGACGAGGGTTCACTAAGTAGACAACAATTCCACACCTAAGAGGGTGGTGAACGGTTGTCAACGTAGCGAGGAGTTGAGTTACCATGATACCACAGCGAGACACCTTGGGGATGGTGACTCGTAGAATATTCTTTGAAGTGGCAAAAAGAATTACTTTTGATTCATAGATCATTGAAACTCTTTATAACGGCTTAAGGCAAATCACAAATGATCATTTGGAAGAGTTCGAAAGAGTGGCATACTCAGTTTGGAAAGGAAACTAGAGTTATAAGAAAACTCGACAAACGGAAGGCACATCCCAATTGATATCGAGGATATAACCTAGTGACTGAGCATGCTCTCAAGAACTTGAGCATTTCCATAATCATCAGGGTCTTACCAACATCCGTGTCAAGGATCCTGTCAACACAACATACTACCATGACGAATGGTGATGGACGATGCAAATGGAAAGGAAGATAACACCTTCTCAGATTTCACCTTAGCGGGGCCAAGGGGACGAAATCTGGATGATCGACTAAGAAACATTTAGCACTCCGCTTCTAATGTTCTCCTTGATGTGCCAGCGCAACCCATTTATTAAAATGGGTTGATATCTGGGACATCAAGTAAAGGTCGAACTTCAGGAACACAAAAATCATAAGGAATAACTATGGAAGTAAATCCATAAGAAATCCTCATGGGGAGGTGGCCAACTTCCTCAATCAAGATACTACAACAATAGGTCTTCCGGCTGGGTGTGTTGGCCACGACATCCACTCTACCGGGTTACAGAGAGACCAATATAATAGTTCTTGGGAATTGTTCCAACCATCATATCTGCATGAGATTCAGATCTGGTTGGTGTCAGGATATTCCAGACTCACATGTCTGAAAAGAAGAGTTGCAACACAAGTCGACGAGATAACGTTGCGAGATTCTCGGGAGATGAACTAGGATAGCAAGCTCCAAAAGATGAGCTGGTTCTGCTACAAACATGTGAACACGTTGTCCCAAACAAGCATGAACACATGGTAGTCTTACAACAAAACACTACCGAGTTCAGGAGGGGAACCATCAACGAGGATAGCAAAGTCCTAACATAAGTCATGATTCTTAAGAAGGAACTTCTTCTCCTTGAACAAATCAATCAGTGGCTTGGTGTGCTAGGAATACATATAGAATGAAGGTTGCAAGTCTCCAGACCACAGAATACTTCGCACGTATGCATGACTGACTTGGGATGATTCTAGAGGAAGCAACACTGACTTTCTCGAATCCATGGCGGCAACTTGCTCCAAATGCACATGAATTAGAGGAAGTCACTTCCTTCATCCAAACATATGCTTCATGAACGGTCATGAAGAAAATGTTTACACAAGTTTCCAACACTAGCTTAATGTTCAACAAAATTAAGGAAAATGTAAGGATGTTGTCGATGGGCTCAACAACAATTTATCCAGGTTTCCATGAAGATGGAATTCCATAATTATGTGAACAGGTGATAGCATTGGTCAGACCCAGAAGATATAATGGTGTATGCTCGAGGAATCAACCACGAGTAAGACAACATTACGAACATCGTTGGTTCCGATTTGATTTGAGGATAGCCCACACCCAAATCAAAGTTTTAACAAGATGATAGACCCAGCAATTGATCACGAGGACCAATCGATGAAGATATCATCTTTCTTCAAAACACACCAACACCAGTATATCCCTTTGAAACGAACTAACTTAGACAAGCTCTTATCTTCCAACTCTCCAAGTTGTTGTTTAGCTTAACCAACTAGCTCAGGGGTATCCAACACAGACTCTTGGAGAAGGGGTGGTTTACACGAAACCAACTTGATCACGAACTCAACATAACAGTCAGGTGACGACCTGGTGATACTACCGAGAAGATATTCGGAAAATCATGAACCACCGATATGTTAGTAAGCTCGAAAGCAATCTTGCTTTCCAGGCAATATGATATGATCAAATGAGCGAGCGATTGACAAAATCCTAACTCACCGATCGAAGAGTGCACCAACAATAAGGACTAGATAGCACAATCTATCTTAGGATGATGATTCAAGAACCAACACACTAAGAATGAAATTATTGTCCTTTAACTACCAAGCAACGGGGTTGCTAGGAGTATAGATTTCACACATCACGATTCACTTGTCGGTGTTCCGGTTACCATAACGCGGAACCGAGGAATGAATAATGATGGCGAGAAGTATCACTGTATCAAGAGTTCATAGGATGGTGTGCAATTCCCATGACATTCCTGATGTAAAGATGGTAATACTCCAGGGTGGAACAGAACAAAAACTGGATTAGTATTTTGATCTGCGGAGTACAACTGCTTTGACCCAATCCTGGATATGGATGAGGTACTGGAGTTTGTTTCTCCTAGTCACTCTGGAATAGAATGGCTTGACGGACCACAAGAATAATAGGCATCAATGAGCACGATTGCACACATACTCTTGACTATCAACTGATAGGCGAAGGTCAGAAGACAACTAAAGAGGGGCAACTAAAAGGAACATATGCCTTTGAGTTGTGGATGCATGGACTAGCATGTCGAACGAGTTCAACATATTTCTTCCGGATAACCCATACAGAAAGGTTGAACTGGCAGAGTATCAACATAGAATCGAGAACTCATCGAGAGCATTCTTGTTGTGATCTTTTGATCCAACAAACATCTGCCGTAAGTGGTTCATAGTATTTGGAAGAAGGAAATACCACAGACCTCGAGGACTAATGCAAAGGTTACTAATATCCTAAAGGAACTAGCAAACATTAACAACACGAGGTAAGTAGAGTGAATCTTGGGTCAAGAACCCAGGAATAGAATGCCTACTAACTAAATGGCATCACAGGATGCTTTCGAGAATGATGGCCAGAATCATCACACTGGAAACGCGAACATGGCTAGATTACTAGATGATCCCCTAAGACACCTAGGGTCATAACACTAGCTCCAACATATATGTCAAGGCAATAAAGTACCTCAACTCACTGATTTGTGTGATTAATCTGACCAAAGGCACATCGGGAACAGGAGGAAGGGATTTGCAAATGCATCAGACTATTTAGAAACCTGGGATGACTCGGACAACATAATGGCTGTAAATGCTCGAAAGATTGGAGACATGCTACAAAAATGGTGGCATAGCCACTCAGAAGCACAATATCAAGGTTTCAAGATCAACAGTTAACATACAGAAGATAGTAGGAACTGAAATCAAGCTTAGAACCATCAATCCTATAGGTCTACGGATTAGTAACACGTGATCCTGATAGAAAGAAGAGAAAGCCTAATTCCTTAACCCCGTAGGAAAGATAAGATGACTCAGATCAGAAGGGCATAAGGTATAAGGAGTAAAAAGAGCCTTACGTTCCATCCCACAATCAATTCCCTTATATAACTAAAGAATTTCTAGACTCAACTTCGACCAGTTTGGCTTGGTAATCCTATAGGCAGTCAAGCTCTGATACCAAAGCTGTCAGGAACCCGATCCTAAGTCACATCGATCTAGCATGTAACACATCATATCACTTTGCGGCCTCACGCACGGTATTCCCACGGGTGCCACCTTACCTGGCCCGGGACCGTTTGTGCCTTTTGGCTCACGTATATGATAGTGCCGCTAGCATCGATATGACAAAGAACCCGGGCTGACATGGCTAGTCGTAAACCCAAAGTGGCACAAACTTACAGGGACAGGCATCCATGACCCAGCATCGAACGTGTCGGTCATCAGCGAGTGAATCCAGGCTGTAGCACTGGGCTAGCAGGACTCCGGTGAACCGGGCTATAGCGGGCTAACAGGACTCTGGTAGACACCGCGTGACATTTCCCCGAAGGGACAGACACAGGAACGAAGAAGGACACATGCCGGCCAGCCTAAGTGTTCCGGAGCAGTAGCAAGCTACCATGGCTCAGTGGAAACACTAGGAGACATTTCCCGGTAAGAGAGGCTACTAAGGATAAACAACTAGATAGTCAGATCCCACACATACCAAGCATTTCAATAACATACACACAATATGCTCGATATGTGCAAACACAACATGGCATCACAACATGACTCTACAACTCAAGTATTTATTCAATAGGCTCCGAGGAGCAAGATATTACAAACATGGGTCTCATGACCCAACACTTAGAGCATACAAGTCAAAGCACAAGCGGAAGCTTAACATGTCTGAGTACAGACATCTACAAATGAAAAAGGCTGAGAAGCCTGTCTATCTACCAGATCCTGCCGAAGGCACAAGATCGTAGCTGAGGTAACAAGCTAAACATCGAAGTCCACGCGGTACTACTAGCGAGACTGACGTCTCTCTGCAAAAACATAAATTAAGCAACGTGAGTACAAATGTACCCAGCAAGACTTACATCAGATCTAACTACATATGCATCATTATCAACAAGGGGATGGTGGGGTTTAACTGCAGCAAGCCAGCTTTGACTCGGTGGCTATCCTGAACTACGACTGCAAGTAACTCTTTTGAGGTGGCGCACACGAGTCCACATATTCACCATATCAATAGAGCACTATGGATCCGCTCCCGTCTCCCTACGAGAACGCCATCCATAGTACTCATGCTTATCTTGCGTATTTTAGAGTATCCACTTTCACTTGTCTATGAACTGTACAGGCAACCCAGAAGTCCTTTACCACGGACACGGCTATTCGAATAGATCATATTAACCCTGCAGGGGTGTACTTATTCACACACGCTCTCACCACTTACCGCCGTTTACATGACATGTACTCGGCAACCTTCAAGCGGAAGCCCAGCGAGGGTGTCGGCCACGACCTGACTAACCACACAAGTCTCTCATCCAGGTTTATCGCCTATTCGGGTTCCATCCGCAAGGAGATCCGGCCGGGGTGTCGCTCACGGCCCCAAACGATGTGAGCAGGGTTCCCAAGCCCACCATCCGGGTGCCACTTGGTACACCGTGCCACTGTGCCTAGTCTGTCCCAAGCCCACCTGTACCGGGTGCCACTTGGTAGACTACTAACACTACCTACAAACACCAGAAACTACTTGCAACTCCTGGACAGAGATCAAGTTGATTAATAAGCCGAGAGGGGCCAAGTTACCAGAACCCAATGTGTGGTAGTAGCTGTTCATGGATCACAAACACAGAACTCAGTTCCTGAGGACGGTTTCAATGAGACAACCCACTATGTACTCCTACATGGCCTCTCACCGCTACCTTTACCAAATCGTGTTCACACACTTAGTTCACACACAGTAGGACATGTTTACACACCTCCAATTCATCCCCGATGAATCAGACCTGACTCAACTCTAAGCAGTAGCAGGTATGACAAACAAACATGGATGAGTAGGCACATCAGGGCTCAAACAACTCCAACTCATGCTAGTGGGTTTCATCTATTTACTGTGGCAATGACAGGTCATGCAGAGGATAAAGGGTTCAACTACCGCAGCATGTAACAGTTGAGTCGGTGTTGTCCTAATGCAGTAAAAGAGAGCAGGAGCGAGAGAGTGGGATTGTAGAGGAATGAACAAGGAGGTTTTGCTTGCCTGTCACTTCTGAAGATAGTATAGTTCTTCATCGGTGTCATCGAACTCATCGTCAGAACATCGTCTACTGAGAGGGGACAAATACCGACAAACATGGAAGAAACACAATCAATGCAATGCACAATATGATGCATGATCATGACATGTCAATATGCTGTGGTTTGAGCTAATGCAACTAGCAGCAAGTTAAATGGAGTTAGTTTGAATCTAAGATTCAAATTAAAACTCCATATGTGAGGGTTAAAATGACATTATATGATTTGTCCTAAATAGTAGCTATAAGTTGTTCTAACATGCATGAAAATTGTACAGATGGATATATTGGATTTTTCTGATCATTTTTCATATATAATTTGTTTCATTTGGAGTTACGGTTGATTTTATATGATTTTTAGAAGTTTGAATCATTTTCTGGAATTTCCTGAATAATTTTAAATCCAGAAAATGAATAACTGCATCAGCACTACGTCACTGTGACGTCGGCAAGTCAACTGCGGCTGACCAAGTCAAACCTGACCAGTGGGGTCCACTGGCCAGTGACCCAATGTCAGTTAGGGACACAGACAGGTGGGCCCGGTCAATGGACACGTCAGCGAGGTCAACGCCGATGCGTGGGGCCACTCTGATTAACTTAAACTAAACAGGGTTTACTCTGTGGTTAATTAGGGTGGTGGGGCCAGTCTGTCAGTGACACAGGGCGAGATTAACGCGGTAATTAGCTTCGGGCTAATGACGCCACGTCACCTCACCGGAGTTGGACGCCGGCGAGCACATCCGACGACGGAAGTTCATCGGAATCGAGCTACGGGCAACCATTTGTCTTGCCGTTTGTTTCTACGGGTTCGTCGAGTCCACGCGCATCCAGATGAGCAGGTGAGAGGAGCTGTGATGGGTTGTGGCGTCGGTGGTGGCGAGCGAGGCGGCGGCTAGAGTTTGGGCGCACCCGGGAACGAGGCTGCGGTGCGCTAGGGGAGAAGCTGATGGGCTAGGTGGCATCCGCGGGCCACCAGAAGCACGCTGGTGCCACAGGTTCGAGCAGAGGGGCTCGGGTCAGGAGAGCTACGCAGCCATGGCGGATGGTGGTGCTCGGGCATGTGGGGGAGGGTGCTACGGCACGGGAACGAGCAAAACGAAGGAGGGGAAACGGAGTGGAGCTCACAGCGAGTTCGTCGGCGGTCTCATTGGGCTCGGGGAGGCGCTGAGGACGGCGAATCGGAGTCGGCAATCGGTGGCGCCCGAGGTTGAAGACGATGGCGTGGAGGCGATGCAGAGCTTCCCGGCTCGCGTGGCTCGGCAGGAAGGACGAGGGCATCATGGCGGTTCTTCTGGAAACAACTACGAGGCGAGGGGTTGGCGTTGGACGCGGCAACAGCGGGCGGCAGTGATGGCTGCGCTCGGGTGGGTGCGTGTGAGAGGGACAGGGGAGGGGATGAGCACGGGGAAGGAGTGAGAGGGCCCCGGGGATGCGTGGCGTCTCCGTGGCGTCGTCTAGGAGCACCGGGGAGGAGCCAGGCAGGCAGGGAGGGAGGAGGTGGCCGACGTGGGGCGGCCACACGCCTCCGTCCTTCTGGCGAGGGAGGAAGACGACAGGGAGGAGGCGGTGGTGGGCTGGGCCGCAGGTGGGCCAACACAGGAGCTGGGCCGGGGTAAGTGGGCTGCTGGTAAGCTACAGGTAACACTCTGTCTCTATTTTAATTTTTGTTTCTGTTTTCTATTTTGTGACATTTGTTTTAATTTGGTTTTTGAACCAAACTAATTTTGTTGCTTCTGATAAATTTTGCAGGGACTAAAAGGATTATTCCAAAGCCTCTCAACAAAAATCAGAATTATTGGAGCAATAAAGTATTTATAGTATTTATTTGCTCCAATTCAAAATACAATATGTGTTAATTCAACAATCCAAAATGTCATGCAAAAATGTGCATCACCTCTGGTTGCTGTTTCCATCATCTTCCAAAAATGATGAACATTTTTAAGGCCATTTGGGTTCATTGAAAAATATTTTAGTTGAACCTGGTGGATTCCTTTAATGCTAGAGTTTGAACATCCCCATTTCAAATTTCCATGAAAGTTAAACATGATGCAAGCAAGATGCAAACACTAGGCAGCACCAGAAGCTAGGGATGTGACAAAGGACTACTTGGATAGTTGTGCTGGTTGTGTTTTCAGGGAAAGAACAGCCGACCAAGCTGAATTGATATTGAACAATTTGTTGACAAATGAAAATACTTGGACTCTTCCTGAGCCAATTCCCGAAGCAATTCCTAAACCAATTGAGCCAACTCGTGAGCTTATTCCTAAATCTACTTCGAAGAAGCGAGGAATTCTATTTCTCAGTCCTGAAGATATGCAAGAGGCAAAGAAATCAATGAAAGAAAAAGGTATTAAAGATGAAGCTGTTAAGAATTTACCTCCTATTGAAGAAACACATGGTCTTAATATACCGCCTGTTGAAGAAACACATTGTCTTGATAACCCGACATAGGTAGTGAAGGTAAATTCTCTCTATAGATATGGTAAAGTTGAAATCCCATCTACTAGATTTGCTAGCCAGTGCTTAGATGAATTTGATGACTTTATGGATAAACAAGCAAATTTCAATGATTATGTTAGTAGAAAATTTAAAAATAATGCTTATATGATAGGATGCTTGAGTGATTATATGTCTAGAGTACCATGGACCTAGAAGATTTTACTACTGCTTGCAAACTCCCATAGTGGGGAAGTGTTAATGAACCTACTAAATCTGAATATAAAGATTTTCTTGCTAATATCACTGTGGGAGAATCTAGGGACATAGCGCAAGCTACCATAGGGAGCATTCATTTTCCTTCTATACATTATTTTGCTCTCTTCATTGGTAGATGTATTAATGGTAAAGATGAAGCATGTCACATGTGTGTCCCTGATCTTTGTGTTCTCAACAGTGCTGTATTAGGTGATAAACAATACAACTTGGGGGCAATTGTTGCACGTAGGTTGCATCATAATGGTTTAGCTGGAGACTTTTTTGGAGGAATTTATGCAACCCGTGTGGCTAATTATCTTGAGATACCTATACATGAAAATGATACGGAGTTGCTTCCCGCTTATTTAGATTATAATGCCATGGTTAGACATCATTTTCTTGAGAGGAATGACCAATTCCTCCAATATCGACTAATCTTTGACAGACATCGTGCTGTCCATATTACTCTCCCTGCTCCTGCCTTTTTGATTATCAGGCAAAAAGAAGATATGTTGTCACCAGGGAGGAGGCAAACGAGTACGAGAGAAGAGCGGAAGAAGCCCGCTGCCAATATGCCGCTGAGGAGGCAATGACTGCTGCATCTCAGTACGACCCCAGTTACAACTACGGATATCAACCAGGCTATCCATGGGCATAGACCAACTTAGGCCAAAAGCCTATGCTTGGGGGAGTACATATTTCCCACCGACTTTACATTCATGTTCACACACTCGTTCTAGTTGTCGGTGCTCATACTCTTTCATTGTACTATCCATGCTAGTTTAAATTCTTTTTCTAGTTTTCTTCTTGTGTGTTTGATAAACTCTAAAGAAAACCAAAAAATAGTTAGTTTAATTCCCATGTTGTAGTAATAAAAATTAAAAAGAAAACCCAAAAAGATTTCTCGTTCTTCTTTTACTTGTTGGGAGCTCTCCCGTGTAAATAGTTTTATTTCTTTTCTTTACTTTGGGGGTCAAGAGTAGAAGACCATATTAAAAATGTTTAGTGGTTCTCATATGCATGATTGATGATTTAATTTAGAGCCCATATTACTTTGTCTTCTCTCTTGAAATGAATGCTTGCAGATTCCAGCTTAGTCCAATGCACGTGCACTATTATTATTATACACACCGTTCGGTCGTGCAAGTGAAAGTCAATGACGATATATGATGGACTGATTGAGATGAGAAAAGCTGGTATGCACTCGACCTCTCTTGTTTTTGTAAATATGATGAGTTCATTGTTCCTGATTCAGCTTATTATGAAGTAGACATATTTGTAATGACATTTAGAGATTATAGTTGCTTATGCCATGCTTAATTAGCTATGAGTTATAATGGTTTAGCTTGCGTGCCAACATGCTATTAAAATGATTGTGATGTGGTATGATGAGATGGTATCCTCCTTTGAATGAATTAAGTGACTCGACTTGGCACATGTTCACGCATGTAGTTGAAACAAAATCAACATAGCCTTCATGATATTTATGTTCATGGTGGATTATATCCTACTCATGCTTGCACCTGGTGTAAATTAATTTTAATGCATGTTCATGACTGTTGTCGCTCTCTCAGTTGGTCGCTTCCCAGTCTTTTGCTAGCCTTCACTTGTACTAATCGGGAATACTGCTTGTGTATCCAAACTCCATAAACCCCAAAGTTATTCCATATGAGTCCACCATACCTTCCTATATGCGGTATCTACCTGCCGTTCCAAGTAAATTTGTATGTGCCAAACTCCAAACCTTCAAATGAAATTCTGTTTTGTATGCTCGAGCAGCTCATGTTTCAACTAGGGTTGTCTGTATCTTCCATGCTAGGTGGGTTATTCTCAAGAGGAGTGGACTCCGCTCCTCATTCATGAGAAAATGGCTGGTAACCGAGATGCCTAGTCCCATGATCAAAAGGATCAAAGGAAATCAAAATAATTAAACAAAACTCCCCCAGGATTGTTGTTAGTTGGAGGCACTCATTGTTTCGAGCAAGCCATGGACTGATGCTTGTTGGTGGTGGGGGAGTATAAACTTTTACCATTCTGTTTGGGAACCACCTATAATGCATGTAGTATGGAAGATATCGCCATCTCATAGTTGTTGTGTTGACAGTGAAAGTATACCGCTCAAAATGTTATCTATCTCTCTATTTTAAAATTGAGCTCTGGCACCTTTACAAATCCCTACATCCCTCTGCGAAGGGCCTATCTATTTACTATTATATTGAGTCATCACCTTCTTATTAAAAAGCACCCGCTGGAGAGCACACTGTCATTTCTATGCATTACAGTTAGTTTATATTGGGTATGACTTGACTGGATCTCTTTTACCATGAATTACAATGTTTAGTCAGTCCTTGATCTTTAAAGGTGCTCTGCATTTATGTTGTGCGGTCTCGGAAAGGGCTAGCTAGATACCATTTTGCTATATCATATTATGATTGTTTTGAGAAAGTGTTGTCATCCGAGTTTTACTATTATTGCTCGCTAGTTGATTATGCCATTGATATAAGTAACATGAGACCTGAGTGTTATTGTGAATATGGTTAGTTCATAATCTTTGCTGAAACCTTGAATGCTGGCTTTACATATTTACAACAAAAAGAGCAAACAGAGTTTGTAAAAGTTTTTCTTTATCACTTTCAGTTTATCAACTGAATTGCTTGAGGACAAGGAAAGGTTTAAGCTTGGGGGAGTTGATACGTCTCCAACGTATCTACTTTTCCAAACACTTTTGCCCTTGTTTTGGACTCTAATTTGCATGATTTGAATGGAACTAACCTGGACTGACGCTGTTTTCAACAGAACTGCCATGGTGTTATTTTTGTGCAGAAACAAAAATTGTCGGAATGACCTGAAAATCCACGGAGATAACTTTTGGAAAATATAAAAAATACTGGCATAAGATGAAGGCCAGGGGGCCCACACCCTGTCCACGAGGGTGGGGGGAGCGCCCCCTCCCCCTGGGTGCACCCCCCTGTCTCGTGGGCCCCCTGCTGCTCCATCGACCTGAACTCCAACTCCATATATTCCGTTTCACGGAGAAAAAATCAGAGAGGAAATTTCATCGCGTTTTACAATATGGAGCCGCCGCCAAGCCCTAAAACCTCTTGGGAGGGCTGATCTGGAGTCCGTCCGGGGCTCCGGGGAGGTGGATTCATCGCCATCGTCATCATCAACCATCCTCCATCACCAATTTCATGATGGTCACCGTCGTGCGTGAGTAATTCCATCGTAGGCTTGCTAGACAGTGATGGGTTGGATGAGATTTACCATGTAATTAAGTTAGTTTTGTTAGGGTTTAATCCCTAGTATCCACTATGTTCTGAGATAGATGTTGCTATGACTTTGCTATACTTAATGCTTGTCACTAGGGCCCGAGTGCCATGATTTCAGATCTGAACCTATTATGTTTTCATGAATATATTTGAGTTCTTGATCCTATCTTGCAAGTCTATAGTCACCTATTATGTGTTATGATCCGACAACCCTGAAGTGACAATAATCGGGATACTTCTCGGTAATGACCGTAGTTTGAGGAGTTCATTTATTCACTAAGTGTTAATGCTTTGGTCCGGTTCTCTATTAAAAGGAGGCCTATCCCTTAGCTTCCATTAGGACCCCGCTGCCTCGGGAGGGTAGGACAAAAGATGTCCTGCAAGTTCTTTTCCATAAGCACGTATGACTATATTCGGAATACATGCCTACATTACATTGATGACCTGGAGCTAGTTCTGTGTCACCCTATGTTATAACTATTACATGAGGAATCGCATCCGACATAATTATCAATCACTAATTCAATGCCTACGAGCTTTTCATATATTGTTCTTCGCTTATCTACTTTACCGTTGCTACTGTTACTGTCACTACAATATTGCTATCTTTACTTTTGCCACTGTTACCATTACTATCATATTAGTTTGCTACTAAATACCTTGCTGCAGATACTAAGTTATCCAGGTGAGGTTGAATTGACAACTCAACTACTAATACTTAAGAATATTCTTTGGCTCCCCTTGTGTCGAATCAATAAATTTGGGTTGAATACTCTACCCTCGAAAGCTGTTGCGATCCCCTACACATGTGAGTTATCAGGTTTCATTCCGTTTGGACTCCGTTTGATATTCCTTTTCTGCGAAACACTGAAATAGGCAAAAAAATAGCAATTTGGGTTGGGCCTCCGGTTAATAGGTTAGTCCCAAAAATAATATAAAAGTGCTTAGTAAAGCCCATTAAACATCCAAAACAAGTAATATAATAGCATGGAACAATCAAAAATTATAGATACGTTGGAGACGTATCAAGCATCCCCAAGCTTAATTCCTGCTCGTCCTCTAGTAGGTAAATGATAAAAACAGAATTTTTGATGTGGAATGCTACCTAGCATATTTCTCAATGTAATTTTCTTTATTGTGGCATGAATGTTCAGATCCAAAAGATTCAAGATAAAAGTTTAATATTAACATAAAAATAGTAATACTTCAGGCATACTAACAAAGTAATCATGTCTTATCAAAATAACATAGCCAAAGAAAGCTTATCCCTACAAAATCATATAGTTAGGCCATGCTTCATTGTCGTCACACAAAATACTCCCATCATGCACAACCCCGGTTTCAGCCAAGCAATTGGTTCATACTTCTTAACGTGCTTCAGCTTTTTCAACCCTCACACGATACATGAGTGTTAGCCGTGGATATAGCACTATGGGTGGAGTAGAGTATGATGATAGGGATTGTGTGAGAAGACAAAAAAGGAGAAAGTCTCACATTGATACGGCTAATCAACGGGCTATGAAGATGCCCATCAATTGATGTTAATGCAAGGAGTAGGGATTGCCATGCAACAGATGCACTAGAGCTATAAATGTATGAAAGCTCAACAAAAGAAACTAAGTGGGTGTGCATCCAACTTGCTTGCTCACGAAGACCTAGGGCATTTTGAGGAAGCCCATCATTGGAATATACAAGCCAAGTTCTATAATGAAAAATTCCCACTATTATATGAAAGTGACAACATAGAAGACTCTCTATCATGAAGATCATGGTGCTTCTTTGAAGCACAAGTGTGGAAAAAGGGTAGTAACATTGTCCCTTCTCTCTTTTTCCCTCATTTTTTTCTTTTTTTATATTTTTTATTTTGGTGGGCTTCTTTGGCCTCTTTTTTTTTATTTGAGCTTCCTTGGCCTATTTTATTTTTCATAAAGTTTGGAGTATCATCCCGACTTGTGGGGGAGTCATAGTCTCCATCATCCTTTCCTCACATGGGAATTTGCTCTAATAATGAAGATCATCAGACTTTTATTTATTTACAACTCAAGAATTACAACTCAATACTTAGGACAAAATATGACTCTATGTGAATGCCTTCGACGGTGTACCGGGATATGCAATGAATCAAGAGCGACATGTATGAAAGAATTATAAAGGTGGCTTTGCCACAAATACGATGTCAACTACATGATCATGCAAAAGCAATATGACAATGATGGAGCGTGTCATGATAAACGGAACGGTGGAAAGTTGCATGGCAATATATCTCGGAATGGCTATGGAAATGCCATAATAGGTAGGTATGGTGGCTGTTTTGACGAAGATATATGGAGGTTTATGTGTGATAGAGCGTGTCGTATCATGGGGTTTGGATGCACCGGCGAAGTTTGCACCAACTCTCAAGGTGAGAAAGGGCAATGCACAATACCGTAGAGGCTAGCAAATTGTGGAAGGGTAAGAGTGCGTATAATCAATGGACTCACATTAGTCATAAAGAACTCATATACTTATTGCAAAAGTTCATTAGCCCTCGAAGCAAAGTACTACTATGATGCTCCTAGGGGAAGGGTTGGTAGGAGTTAACCATCGCGCAATCCTGACCTCCACTCATAAGGAAGGCAATCAAAGAACACCTCATGCTACAAATTTGTCACACAACGTTCACCATACGTGCATGCTACGGACTTGCCAACTTTAACACAAGTATTTCACAATTTCATAATTACCCAACTAGCATGAGTCTAACATTACCACCTTTATATCTCAAAACAATTATCAAGTATCAAATTGATCATAGTGTTTAATGCACTCTATATGATAGTTTTTATTATACCCAACTTGGATGCCCATCATATTACAACTAATTTCATAACCAAAGCAAATACCATGCTGTTCTAAAAGACTCTCAAAATAATATAAGTGAAGCATGAGAGATCAATAATTTCTACGAAATAAAACCACCGCCGTGGTCTAAAAAGATATAAGTGAAGCACTAGAGCAAAAGTATCTAGCTCAAAAGATACAAGTGAAGCACAAAGAGTATTTTAATAAATTCCGATTCATGTGTGTCTCTCTAAAAGGTGTGTACAACAAGGATGATTGTGGTAAACTAAAAATCAAAGACTCAAATCATACAAGATGCTCCAAGTAAAACACATATCATGTGATGAATAAAAATATAGCCTCAAGTAAAGTTACCGATAGACGAAGGCGAAAGAGGGGATGCCTTCCGGGGCATCCCTAAGCTTAGGCTTTTGGTTGTCATTAAATTTTACCTTTGGGTGCCTTGGGCATCCCCAAGCTTAGGCTCTTTCCACCCCTTATTCCATAATCCATCAAATCTTTACCCAAAACTTGAAAACTTCACAACACAAAACTCAACAGAAAATTTCATGAGCTCCGTTAGTGCAAGAAAAGAAACTGTTTGCACACGAACACATCATCGTGTACCTTCAACGCCGAGGGTGATGCACCGCAGCTCACGTCGAAGGAGACCCTCCGGAAGCGCGGTACGCAGGCAATCCGGCGGGCGCTTTTGAGGATCCGAAACCCCACACGCCTGGGAGGGACCCCGTCAGGGCGCGCGACGGCTATGGGCTGCTCTAGGTCGGCCTGACCGCCCCTAGGGCCTCAAGGTTCGCCGCCCTGCAATGAAGAAGAACAATGAAGAACGAGGAATAAAAAGAACTAGGGTTAAGGAGAAAAGATAAAAGATAAAAAGTGGTATATGATTTGATCGATTGTGTGTTGTTGTTCAATCGGCCATCACCCCTTAAATATATAAGAGGCGGCTGGACTTCCCGTGCAAGTAAAAGGCTTCAATTCACGTTCAAAACCCTAGTTCAATTCGGATTTGTTTGGTCCGAACTTTCCAAAACTGTTTGGTAAAATCTGGCTGCACCTTGCGGGCCATGTTTGGGGGAGTAGACGATCTCGGATGGAAACGAGCCCAAAAGAAATCTTGACCATTTCGAGGAGACGAACAACTTTCATGTTGAACGTTTTTTTGATCTGATGCCAACTTGAGGGGGTTTTCTGCTGTTTTCCGAAGTCTTCAGCAGCGAAATTCAAAACCCAGACGAACATACCCGGAGTGTCCGACCATCCACAAAGAAAATCAAAACCCGGATGGTTTTCCCCGGAGTGTCCGGCCATCCAGTGTAGCAATGTCTTGAACTGGCTGTAACTTTTGCATACGACTCGGATTAAGATGATTTTCATATCAAAATCGACCGTTTCGACGAGACGAAGACAATTCGTGTTGATCATTTTTCCATATGAGGATATCTTAATTGGATTCCCAGCCATTTTTTAATCTGGTGTCAACATGAGCATCTCTGAACTTGTCATAACTTTTGCATTCGAGCTCCGTTTTAGACCATCTTCATATCCATCTCGATCTTCTCGAAAGATCCATCCCATGCTGACCTCCAATCATAAGTTTGAATTAATCTTGACATAGCTTAAAGCAACTTTTACCATTGTGCCACTTTTGAGCGTCAACACATGCCCCCCTGTTTTTCGGCAAAGCTAGGATGCCGAAAAATAACTTGTACCATATTTGTTCTAAGGACGATGCCAACACTCCATCGGCCATTTATATGTTCTTAGGGCGATAATTATATATCGGCCATGTTTATGCTAAGGGCGATAGTTATATATCGGTCGTTTGCCTATCTAGGCTTCTTGACACACACTTGGGTGATACTTCTTTAAATATTTGCCATTGAGAGCTCGAGGTAATAATGTGCCGTGTACGGATTCAACCAAATATGAATTTCCGGGAACCACTCTTGTAATCTTAAAAGGACCTTCCCAACTTGGAGACCACTTCCCGAACTTTCTATCTTTTGAACCAATTGGTAGAATCACCTTCCACACGAGATCGCCACCTTGAAAATTCTTCAACTTGACCTTCTTATTGTAAGCTCTTGCCACCCTCAACTTATCTCTCTTTATGGCATTCAAAGCAACCAATCGTTTATCGACGACTTCATCAATATTGTCCATCATCAAGTTATAGAAGTCTACCGCCGATAAATCATTTTGTTTGGCTATTCTCAAAGCATTCAAATTCACTTCCACTGGTAAAACGGCTTCTTGACCATATACAAGCTCATATGGAGTTACCTTTGTAGCACCATGCCTTGAGATTCTGTGTGCCCACAAAGCTTCGGACAATAGCTCATGCCATCTCCTTGGATTATCCTCAATCTTCTTCTTGATGAGCTTGATTAATACTTTATTACTAGACTCAGCTTGTCCATTGGCTTGGGCATAATATGGAGAGGAATTGAGCAACTTTATCTTATATGATTCAGCAAATTCTTTGACTTGATGTGACATAAAGGACGAACCTTGGTCCGTAGTTAATGTTTGAGGAATACTGAATCTATGAATAATATGCTCAGTTATGAATCGAATTACCTCTGTATGCGTCATATTTTTGAGTGGTATTTGTCGGTGTCAAAACCGGCGGATCTCGGGTAGGGGGTCCCGAACTGTGCGTCTAGGCGGATTGTAACAGGAGACAACGGACACGATGTTTTTACCCAGGTTCGGGCCCTCTCGATGGAGGTAAAACCCTACTCCTACTTGATTAATATTGATGATATGGGTAGTACAAGAGTGGATCTACCACGAGATCAGAGAGGCTAAACCCTAGAAGCTAGCCTATGGTATGATTGTTGTTCATCCTACAGACTAAAACCCTCCGGTTTATATAGACACCGGAGAGGGCTAGGGTTACACAGAGTCGGTTACAATGGGAGGAGATCTACATATCCGTATCGCCAAGCTTGCCTTCCACGCCAAGGAAAGTCCCATCCGTACACGGGACGAAGTCTTCAATCTTGTATCTTCATAGTCTAGGAGTCCGGCCAAAGGTTATAGTCCGGCCATCCGGACACCCCCTAATCCAGGACTCCCTCAGTAGCCCCTGAACCAGGCTTCAATGACGACGAGTCCGGCGCACAGATTGTCTTCGGCATTGCAAGGCGGGTTCCTCCTCCGAATACTTCATAAAAGATTTTGAACACAAGGATAGTGTCCAGCTCTGCAAAACAAGTTCCACATACCACCGTAGAGAGAATAATATTTGTACAAATCTAATCTGCTGACGTATTCCGCAGCGTGACATCATGCCACGGCCAAGCCTTTATTCGAATCGTTTTGCTGTCCCACCTTAGCACGTTTAGCGAGGTGGTTTCCTTGGCACGTCTTGTCAAAGCAGAGATCGTGTCCCCGTATTCCGGGATTCTCATCAATACTGGCGTGGGTAACCCAACCGTGCCATTAATCACGGAGCTAGGGAGATAAGGGGATAAGGATCCACCTTTTCCATCTACGCCCTCTTCCTCCTTTGCTTATCCATTTCCGCGCACTCGAGCTCCAGCGCCCAAGTCCGCACTTCCCACCTCAACCCTCTCCAGGCATGTCCGGAGCGGGAGGCAGGTGGATGGCCTCCTCCGTCATGGAGGGGCACATCAAAAAGTTGAGGAAAGCCGAATACTTGTCCAACGACATTGCGCACCGGCTTCCAGACGAGGGGCAGCTCATCCCCACCCCCAGGCCCCATGAGAGGGTGGTGTTCCTCCCCCATTTCCTTCATGGACTGGGCTTCCCACTCCACCCATTTGTCCGGGGGCTCATGTTCTACTACAGCCTGGATTTCCACGATCTGGCCCCGAACTTCATCCTCAACATCTCGGCGTTTATCGTCGTTTGCGAGGCCTTCCTCCGCATCAAGCCCCACTTCGGCTTATGGCTTAAGATCTTCAATGTCAAGCCGAAGGTAGTGGGCGGCCATCAAGTGGAGTGCGGAGGCGCCATGGTGGGAAAGATGCCCAATGTCACATGGCTCGAGGGCTCCTTTGTGGAAACCATCAAAGGGTGGCAATCGGGGTGGTTCTACATCACCGAGCCGCGTGACCCTGGATGGACAGCGGCCCCCGAATTCCAATCTGGCATCCCCACTCGGCTCACCTCCTGGAAAGAGACGGGCCTGTCGTGGGGTAATTCCGCAGAGCTGACCGGAATCGAAACCTGCATCCAAAACCTGATGGACAAGAAGGTTAAACTTGTCAACGTAGTCCAGGTCATGCTCTTCTGCCAGATCCTCCCGTGTCAACGACGGGCCTTTAACTTGTGGGAGTTCGACCTGGCCCAGCACCAAACTTTTTCCAGCCTCTTTGACACAACGCACGAGGATGCCTGGAAGGTGCTATTCAAGGGCGCCGAGGTTCCCCCTCCCATTACCGAGGATCGCAGATTCTGCGCGAAGCGCCAAGCCAGCGTGGTAAGCTTGTTTTACCCTTTACGGGATACTTGTTTTTCATAGTTTGCCTCTATGCGGGATCTAAGCTCCCGTTCCCTTGACAGGACTGGCAGAAGAAGTCTGGACAGATCGACTGTCCGGCTCCTTTGACCGAAGGCCCAGCAGATGCCCGCTTGGGAAGCTGCTGGTCCCGGCACCTTACGTGGTGCCAGAGAAGAAGGCCAAGAAGAAGGCCACGGGAACCCGAAAGAGTTCCCGGTGCCTGGTGGTGTCGGATTCATCGCCCGACGACTCTAAGACGCACTCCTCCCACGAAGATGAGGAGGAGGAAGAAGAGGCCTCTCCCCCTCCAACGGGGGGAGGAAAGAAAAGGAAGGCCGCCCCAAATGGGGGGGCCGGCGGGTCCAAGAAGGGAAAGACCCTTCCTCCAGACTACTCCACCAACGCCGACGACGGCGAAGAGGAGTGGCCATCTAGGGCCAAGCCCCTGGCAAAATCGTAAGTATCCGGATACCAGAATAACTCATGGCGTTCCTTTATTACACAATATCTTCTAACGCCGAATATAATCATGCAGTCCACCCAAGGCCCGGCTCGACGCTTCGTCGAGCGGCTCCCTAGATTCGTCGAATGTGAATAGTCTTTCACTCCCGAGTGCTACCTCCCCTCGCCCTACGGATGACACCGAGGTGGAGTCCCAAAAGGGGCCAAACCAGGAGGAGGTGGTCCCGGAGGCACCACAAGGTGACCTCCCGGACTCCAGGCGCAAAGGGGATAAAACCCCAAAGGGCTCTATGTCCGGCCCGGGGCCGGACACCGCACCGGAACCTTCAGTGGTTCCGGAGTCCGACAGGAGGCCCCCTCGTAAGAAGGGCAAGCCTACGACGCCGGTGACCTCCGTCCATCTGGAGGCACCAGATATTTTGTTGGATGTTCTTAACGGCACCTCCATCGATGAGGAGCACCGCACTATTATGAGTGCGGTGATCCAGAAGGTTCAGTCTGCCAAGAGGGGCTGACGGAAGCCTGTGCCAGCCTTCTAACAGGCTTTGAGGTATGTATTTAAGACATGTAAAAATATTACCGCATAGACAGTAGCCCCTGATGCTCAGTTTGGTGTTCGGAAAGAAAAGCCGGACTGAGGATCTAAAAATATATACGCAGGAGTCTAACATAAGTATGTCAATATGAGAATGCAGGCTGCGTTGCTGACCTCTGCCGCACTGACTGCGGAGGTCGGTGCATTGAAGCAGAGCCTCGAGCGGTCCGAGAACAAGCTCGGCCTTGCCAAGAAGCAGCTCGAGGACAAGGAAGGTAAGTAGTACCTTATGTAAGTATATAAAAATATCTGGTTGCGAATAATGACAGGACCAACATGAGTATTTACAGGGGCCACAACCGAGGTGGCGACCCTGAAGGAAGCGCTGTCCAAGGCCGAAGACAATGCGGCCGTGGAGCGCACCGAGCGAGAAAAGCAGCAGGCGCGGGTGGCGGAGGTGCAGCAAGAGCTCCACGCTCTTGTGAAAAAACATGAGAGTTTGAAGCTTGACTCAAAGACTCGAGAGTCCGAGCTTGCCTCGGCCCTTGAGAGCGCCAAATCTGCCAAGGCCGAAGCCCAAAAAGCCCTCCAGGAAATTGAGGCGATGAAGAAGATAGCGGCAGGTAAGGCATTCTTTATGCAAAGCAAGCACGTGAAAGTGAATTACTTGTTACTTACCCGAGTCCGGAGCTCTCCAGGAGCATTCGCAGATCTGCCCTGCAGTGTGTCCGACGCTGCCGCATTCTACCGAGCCGAGGAAGGGAGCTCGACGGAGAAGGTGTTCCGGTCCCAGTATGTTGAGGCAGGACACCCGGTGCCCTTGAGCGACCAGCTGAAGCAGCTAGTCGAGCTCCATAAGGTAGCCGAACAAGCCATGAAGGGCCTTATAGGTTGGCTATGGCCTGGTGAGGCCATGCCTGGGAGCTACTTCAGGCTAGTGAGGCGGCTAGTGGATGCCTGTCCATGGCTGGAAATCATCAAGCGCTCCGTATGTATCGAAGGCACCCGTAGGGCCCTTGCCTGTGTAAAAGTACAATGGGGCAAGATGGATGTTGAGAAGCTGGTGACAGATGGGCCACCGAAGGGGAAGGAGCATCGCAAGCCCGAGTTGTATTATGAGGGCGTCCTAAAGGGTGCCTGCCTTGTGGCGAATGAGTGTTCCAAGGATGTAATTTTTGAGTAAACTCACTCGTGTTATCCTGTGCGCTGAAAACTTGTTCATATGCGCTAAGCAACGCTTTTTGAATTTAAAATATTACCTTCTGTGCGGCCGTTTATTAAATCTGAGAGATGGCGAGTCGTCAGCTTCTACCCCCATGCCACGAGTGCTGGGGTGTTCGGGATAAACCTGAGCGCTCTTTTTCCCATTCTTGGGTCCTTCGAGGGAGGCGCTCAGCACAACGAACAAGGCAATCGGACTTATAATGCTTTATCACTCTCACTTAGCCATAGAATTCTATAATTTTAAATTTCGGCGAAGCCCCTAGTATTTGGAAGACCGAGTTTGGGGCGCTATCCACGCCTAGGCCGGACAAAGCCAGCTCCTCGCTCTAAGCGGCATAAGTGTTTAGGGACTCGAAAACATCTCGAACAGCGACCGACTCTCGCCCTATCATGACGGTTAGTTTTAGCTTTCTCTAATGAGGTGCTCAACCCAACTCAACTGGGGCACAATCGCAATAGTTCTCCCAGCGCTACCTTAGCCGATATAAGGGAACGTAAGGTACCAAAACATGGGAGCCGGGCAAACCCAACTATTGACCCAAGTATGATTCGGAGTCGATGCATATAATGCTATAAATTCGGGGTGCCGCACTCGTGAGAGTGTTCGGACTTTTCACACCATATTCTGGGGTACTTAAGCCCCTGGTGTATTGGCCGTACCAAAGTGTATGGTTGCATAATGTCATAATTGAACATATTTACATAACAAATGAGTGCAATAATAGACAAGAGCCATGTATTGTTTATTAAAAGGCTTCTGTGAACGCAGAATGATACAAATAGTGCGATAAGCAAGAGATGGGATTATTTGACATATCCCCCTCCAGGGGCAAGCTGCGAGACTTTATGTAAGACAGGTATTTAGCTCGTTATAGAGACCACCTGGACATTCGACGTAGCTTGCTGCCTCCCTGGCTGTTGCATCGTGTGTTAGGCGATTGTACTGCCAGACAGGCCCTCCGGAGAGTGGAGTCCTGAAAGTAAGAAAAAGAAATGACAAAATCAGGAGCCCCTAGTGCGGTTGAGCCGCATTTTGGGCGTGCCGTGGTTGTGCCCCTCCCCTTATGCCCATGGTATTTCCAGAGCGTGATTATGCACGTGTGGTACTGGCTTTGCAATTTCGCAAGGGCTTGGGTTGGGGCCGCACTCCTATGCTTGCTCGGAATGTGCCAGGCGGTCTTTTTGTAGGTTACTCCGGGCGCGCTTGATGGTGTCCGGACATTTAATAGCCGGACTGGAGAGTTGCCTTGAGAGGCTGCTTTGTACTTCCGCCGCGAGGGCCGCCGTATGCTCCTCCGTTCGGAGAGAGAGTTTGGTGTTTCCATTGACCGTAATGACTCCTAGAGGGCCTGGCATCTTGAGCTTGAGGTATGCGTAGTGCGGCACCGCATTGAACTTTGCAAATGCGGTTCGTCCGAGCAGGGCGTGATAGCCACTGCAGAATGGTACTATGTCGAAGATTAACTCCTCGCTTCGGAAATTATCCGGGGATCCAAAGACCACTTCAAGTGTAACTGAGCCTGTACAGTTGGCCTCTACACCTGGTGTGACGCCTTTAAAGGTCGTCTTGGTGGGTTTAATCCTTGAGGGATCTATGCCCATTTTTCGCACTATATCCTGATAAAGCAGGTTCAGGCTGTTGCCGCCGTCCATAAGGACTCTAGTGAGGTGAAATCCGTCAATGATTGGGTCTAGAACCAATGCAGCGAATCCACCATGGCGGATGCTAGTGGGGTGGTCCCTTCGATCAAAAGTGATCGGGCAGGAGGACCACGGGTTGAACTTTGGGGCGACCGGCTCCAACGCATATACGACCCTGAGTGCACGCTTCCGCTCTCTTTTGGGGATGTGGGTTGCGTATATCATGTTCACCGTCCGCACTTGTGGGGGAAAGCCCTTCTGTCCCCTATTGTTCAGCGGCCGGGGCTCCTCCTCGTCATCGCTATGCAACCCCTTGTCTATGTTTCCGGCACTTAACTTGCATGCTTGCTTGAACACCCAACAATCCCTGTTGGTGTGATTGGCTGGTTGTTCGGGGGTGCCGTGTATCTGGCACAAGCGATCGAGTATTCGGTCCAAACTGGACGGGCCCAGAGTATTTCTTTTGAATGGCTTTTTCCGCTGACCGGGTTTAGAGCCTCTGAATCCGGCATTAACTGTTGTATCCTCAGCATTGTCGCCGTTAATGCGGCGCTTGTGCTTGTTGCAACGTGACCTTCCATTACTGTCCTTGGTATCTGAATTACCAGGGCTCTTGGTTATGTTATTACTACGAGCTAGCTAGCTGTATTCTCCCACGCAAAATCGGGTCATGAGTGTTGTGAGGGCTGCCATGGATTTCGGCTTTTCCTGTCCTAGGTATTGGGCAAGCCATTCATCACGGATGTTATGTTTGAAGGCTGTGAGGGCCTCTGCGTCCGGACAGTCGACTATTTGATTTTTCTTGGTTAGGAACCGTGTCCAGAATTGTCTGGCCGATTCCTCTGGCTACTGAATTATGTGGCTTAGGTCATCGGCGTCTGGTGGTCGCACATAGGTGCCCTGGAAATTGTCGAGGAATGCGGCTTCCAGGTCCTCCCAGCAACCAATTGACTCTGCTGGCAAGTTGTTAAGCCAATGCCGAGCTGGTCCTTTAAGCTTGAGTGGGAGGTATTTGATAGCGTGTAGATCATCACCGCGGGCCATATGGATATGAAGGAGATAATCCTCGATCCATACCTCGGGATCTGTTGTGCCATCATATGATTCGATGTTTACGGGTTTAAAACCCTCGGGGATTTGATGATCCATTTCTTCATCTATGAAGCATAGTGGGTGTGCGGTGCCTCTGTACTGGGCTATATCACGACGTAGCCCAAATGTTTGCTGTGTTCGGCCTGGCCGTATTTGCCATATCCATCATGACGGTTATCGTCATGTGTCGTGGGGCGCCCACGCGATCCGTAGATCGATCTTGTTTGCCTTGCCTTGTCCTCCGATATGTCTCGCAGGTCTGGCGCGTTTCCCCGTGCCTTGGTATTTTTTGAGCGACGCCGGGGTGCGGCTTGAGTGGATGGCCGAGAGGCCTCTCTGTCGCGGCCATGAGGTGGCCGGTCGGCCGCGTCGTGCACTGGTGATGTAGGTTTAGGTGCTTCCTCCTCTAATCGGGGTACCAGCCTACGCTTTGGGTAGCTCTTGGAGGGGCGTTCGAGTTCATACTCTTCGGTCGCAAGGACTTCAGTCCATTTGTCGGCTAGCAAGTCTTGGTCAGCTCTAAGCTGCTGCTGTTTTCTCTTGACGCTGCTCGCCATGGCCATAAGCCTGCGTTTGAAACGCTCTTGTTCGACGGGATCCTCAGGCACGACAAATTCATCGTCGTCGAGGCTTGCCTCATCTTCGGAGGGAGGCATGTAATTATCGTCCTCTACCTCTCTGTCTGCCACTCGCTCATGAGGGATGGCTTCTCCATCCTCCTGTGCTGAATCCTGCTGGAGGGGGTTGTCTTCGGCATTGTCTGGGGTGTTATTATCTCCCGTGCTGGAATCGCCGTTTTTTCTTTGGCGGGATTTAGAGCGGCGCTGCTGACGCCGGCACTTAGGCTGCTTCTTGGAGGGGTCATCCTCCGTTGTTCCATCGCCATTCCCTTCTTTTGGGGTGTCCACCATGTATATGTCATATGACAAGGTGGCCTTCTAGTGCCCTATAGGCGCTGGTTCTTGGTCGTCTCCTGCATCGGAGTCCATACCGTCCATGTCTTCGGAGTCGAAGTCGAGCATGTCGGTTAAATCATCGACAGTGGCTATGAAGTGGGTGGTGGGTGGGCTTTGAATTTCTTCGTCGTCCGCATCCCAACCTTGCTGACCATAGTCCGGCCAGGGCTCTCCTGATATAGAGAGAGACTTTAGTGAATTCAGATGTCGCCGAAGGGCGAGTGCTGAAAGATGTCCGCGGCGGTTAACTCCATGATCGGCGCCCTATCAGGTTCGATCGGCGGGGGCGCGGAAGGTTCGGAGTCCGGAAAGGAGTCTGGCACCTTGGAGTCATGAGCTTTGCAAAGGACAAGGTTGGTGTTCGGCTCGATCGCCGTAGAGATTGCAGCCCCCGAGTCGGTGTCCATCCACCCGTCCTCGATTGGCGCAGTCAGCTCCGAGCTAAGGGTCGGAGCGGATACTGGGGCGGCCTCCTAGGCACTGTTCGGTGGCAGAGCTAGATCATGCCCATCGTGACAGTGCAGCGTGCTCGGGTGTGGCTCGAACCCGTCGAAGATCAAGTCTCTGCGGATGTCAGCCGTGTAGTTCAAACTTCCAGATCTGACCTGATTGCCAGGGGCATAGCTTTCGATCTGCTCCAGATGGCCAAGCGAATTGGCCCGCAGTGCAAAGCCGCCGAATATGAAGATCTGTCCGGGGAGAAAAGTCTCACCCTGGACCGCATCGTTGTTGATGATCGGAGGAGCCATCGGGCCTAAAGATGAGGACACACAGGAACTCTCAATGAAAGCACCAATGTCGGTGTCAAAACCGGCGGATCTCGGGTAGGGGGTCCCGAACTATGCGTCTAGGCGGGTGGTAACAGGATACAAGGGACATGATGTTTTTACCCAGGTTCGGGCCCTCTGAATGGAGGTAAAACCCTACTCCTGCTTGATTAATATTGACGATATGGGTAGTACAAGAGTGGATCTACCACGATATCAGAGAGGCTAAACCCTAGAAGCTAGCCTACGGTATGATTGTTGTTCGTCCTACGGACTAAAACCCTCCGGTTTATATAGACACCGGAGAGGGCTAGGGTTACACAGAGTTGGTTACAATGGGAGGAGATCTACATATCTGTATCGGCAAGCTTGCCTTCCATGTCAAGGAAAGTCCCATACAGACACGGGACGAAGTCTTCAATCTTGTATCTTCATAGTCCAGGAGTCCGGCCATCCGGACACCCCCTAATCCAGGACTCCCTCAGTATTGCTTCAGACCATTTAGTGAAATAATCAGTCGCCACCAACATGAACCGATGCCCCTTTGAAGAAGAAGGATGGATCTCTCGAATAAAGTCTAATCCCCAACCTCTAAAAGGACACGGCTTGATAATAGGATGTAACATAGCAGCAGGAGCCAACTGAATATCACCAAATTTTTGACAAGCTTCACATCCTTTATAATACCGGAAGCAATCATTAACCATCGTCGGCCAATAAAACCCAGCACGTCGTAATAGCCATTTCATCTTGGGAGCCGACTGATGAGTGCCACAAATACCTTCATGGACCTCTCCCATAGCAACTCTCGCTTGGTCCTCGTCCAAGCACTTTAAAAGAACATCATCAACCGTTCAGCGATAGAGACCATCATCTCTCATTGTGTACCATACGCCGAACAGTCCTGTCCACCCTTTTACTAGGATCACACAAATAATCAATAATGGGTTTCCTCCAGTCTTGATTTTCTCCTGCATTAGATATTTCATTAGTGGCCGAAACGATGGGCTCCGGTTCGGCCTCCCCTATGTTGGCAAGACTAGACATCGACCTTTGAGAAATATGAAACATGCCACGATCAACATGATAGCCGGATGCTTGTTGTGCCAACTCATTTGCTCTCCAATTGTCATGTCTAGATATATGAGCAATGCTAAAATAATCCAAATTTGAAATTATATCTAGGCATTTATCAAGATAAACATTAAGTGATTTGTCAAAACATTGAAAGACTTTGGATATTTGCTGCACTACTAATAATGAATCACCAAAAGCCTCAATATGTGTAGCACCTATGGCAAGCAACATCTCTAAGCCGAATAATAATGCTTCATATTCGGCTTGATTATTTGTGCAAAAGTATTCTAAGCGGCATGAGGCTTCAAAAACAGCACCATGAGGAGATATATAAACAATACCAACACCTTGGCCATTGCTACACACTTAACCATCAAAATATAATCTCCATGGTACTAATGAGACAAGGTTTATATCAATATCATGCTTGTCATCAATCCGATGCTCAATAATAAAATTAGCAACAATTTGGCCTTTCATGGATTTCAGAGAATCATAAGTCAAATCATATTCAATTAAAGCATAATCCCACTTGCTAATTCTACCACTAAGAATTGGCCTATGCAACATGTATTTGATGACATCGGTTTGACAAGCTATAATGCAAGTACTAGGCACTAGAAAATGTCTCAATTTTGTGCAACCATAATATAAGAATAAGCATAATTTCTCAATAAATGTATACCTTGTCTCGGCATCCAATAACCGTCGGCTCAAATAAGTAATAGCATGAACCTTTCCTTCGGTCTCTTGAGTCAAAACAGCACCAATAACACCTTTCTCCGCTGCAACGTAAAGTCTAAATGGCTCCCTGTGCCTGGGCGCTTTCATAACCGGAGGAGTGCACAAATATTTCTTAATCATATCGAATGCCTCTTGCTGTTTTGCCCCCCAAGTAAAATCAGCATCATTCTTTAACCGAAGGATAGGAGTAAATGCATCAACCTTCCCTTATAGATTGGCTATGAACCTCCTCAAATAATTGACCTTGCCAAGGAATTTTTGCATATCTCTCTTGCATGTTGGAGCCTTTACTTTCTGTATAGCTTCTATCTTTTTGGGATCAATTTCCACGCCATCTTCATGAACAATGAAACCCAGAAACTTCCCAGCCGATACACCAAAGGCACACTTCAAAGGATTCATTTTCAGCCCATATTTCTTCATTCTTTCAAAAGCCAAACACAAATCGGCTAAGTGAGATTCAAAAGCATCCGATTTAACAACAATATCATCAATATAAACCTCAAGTATAACACCAAGTAAATCATGAAAAATTAAATTCATAGCCCTTTGATACGTGGCACCGGCATTTTTTAATCCAGAGGTCATCACTGTCCACTCAAATAAACCAACAAAACCGGGACATCGAAAAGCCGTTTTGGATATGTCCTCTTCGGCCATAAAAATCTGGTTATACCCCGCATTACCATCAAGAAAGCTAATGACCTTATGTCCAGAAGCATCATTAATAAGCATATCGGCTATTGGCATGGGATACTCATCTT
This sequence comes from Triticum aestivum, assembly GCF_018294505.1. Classification (NCBI taxonomy): domain Eukaryota; kingdom Viridiplantae; phylum Streptophyta; class Magnoliopsida; order Poales; family Poaceae; genus Triticum; species Triticum aestivum. The sequence goes on from NC_057810.1 coordinate 631,719,287, forward strand.
TAGGTGTAGCTCTATTCAAATCTCTGAAATCAATGCACACCCTCAACTTGCCGGAGCCTTTCTTCTCTACTGGTACTATGTTAGAAATCCACTCGGCATACCTGCAAGGTCTAACAAAATTAGCTTTAAGCAAACGACCGATCTCTTCCTTGATCCGGTCATACGTTTTTGGATTAAACTTTCTGGCCGATTGCTTGTATGGTCTAAAACGGCCTATATAGGTAACCGATGCTCCACTAGCTCTTGGCTTAAACCCGGCATCTCATGATATTCCCATGCAAAGCAACAAACATATTCTTTCAATAGCTCGATCAACTTAGCCTTATGATCGCCTCTTAAATTTTCGTTTACAAATGTCGGCCTAGGAATTGAACCATCTCCTATATCTATCTCTTCTAATGGATCAGCCAATGTAAAACCTTGTCCTAACTTATCCATATCATCTAACTCTTCTACGGACTCATACATATCGTTCTCATTGGACCGATATTCTACAAGACGCTTTTGTAACCACTCTGAGTTAGGATCCATTTAAATACATCATACCTTGGAGCCGATTATCGCCAACCGGCTTTAAAGAAACGGGCACGAAACCACTTTTGTGGCGCTAAGAAAATCATATTCTGATAAGTCGCGCCCCGTCAAGCAAGTAGCATTGAGATGTTGCCAATCCACCGATGCATCGGCCAAAGCAACACAAGCCGAATTATCCGCATGAATGACTTCTACTTCATCATCAACCCATTGAATCAAAAACTGGTGCATAGTAGATGGAACGCATTGGTTCACATGAATCCAATCGTAGCCTAATATCACATTGTAGTTACCTTGCACCTCGGCGACAAAGAATGCGGTAGCCAAAGTTTTGCTTCCCACCGTAAGCTCCACATACATCACATCTTTGGCTTCAGTTTTCTCTTTGCCTTTAAATCCATTAAGCACCATGTTGGTCTTTATTAACTCTTCATCACACAGCCCCAATTTTTTGAAGACCGAATATGGCATAAGATTCACCACAACACCACCATCGACAAGCATTCTAGCAACCGGCGGTCCATTAATATGACCTTTAAGGAACAATGGCTTCAAGTGCGTCACCGGTTCTTTTGGCTTCTCGAATATAGCATTTTTAGGACCAAAATCTAGCTGACCTACTTCCCCTTCTTCATCTATAGCACGAAATTCAGCGGGTAAGTAATACACCATATTAATATCCATACCTTCATGAACCGGTGTAGACTCATAATCAAGCATTTCATCTCCTTCCGCAAGCATGTCCACTGACTCCAAAATATCTTCAAGGGAAGAGGAAGTAGTAGGCAAAGTGGACGATGTAATAGTAGCCGCATCGTCCTCCGTTGGTGGTGTAGGTGTTGCTAGGATCAATGTAGAAGCTGCAATGTTTTCCTTTTGCTTTGGTCTCCACACTTGTTTTGGGGGTACCATGGGACGGCTTTCATTGAATAATTTATCCCTTAGCTTTTCTGCTTCTTGTTCCTCCTTCTCATGACTCCTCATGCACTGCAATCTCCTTTTTTGCGCCTTGGTCAAACTGGAAGGACACCACTTAGGCTGAGTATATTTTGGATCCCTCGACTTGGCCTTGCTTATGCTAGCTTCATGATCATTAGCCATGGGGCCTTGCTGGACCGCAGCCACATCTTTATTAGAATCAATCGGATTATCAACAATAATCGGCTCTTTGATTATTAATTCTTTAGTGCCTATCATAATAGTTTCACCACTAGCATTCTTCTCCTTTTGCTTGCTAGGCTCTGAAATTTTAGCACTTGGTGATTTGGCATGCCACACTTGCCGGTTGACCCTTTTTTGATTATCTTGCATTGGCCGATTGACACCATTGTTCAAATGGCCTCGCGTGGGATAAGAAAGCCTCTCATGAATGGGCCTCCTTGGTTCTGCCCAACCCGGATGAAAAGCATAAGGGGCCATTGGGGGCTGCCCCCATCCTCCATTGAAGCCTCCCATGTAGTATGGCGCATAGGGGGCGACGCCATCCATGGTCCTGGTACCCATGACCCATATGGCCTTGCGTGATGCTGAAATTCTTCCCTCGGAGGTGACCTTGAGCGCTTCAAATTTGATGACCGATTAGAGCTAGAACCGGCCGCTTGATTGGCATACTTGCACAACAACATATCAAAAGTTGGCTTGATTCTCTTGCGCTGCACTTTAGCTTCATTCGTCTTCCACTTGCCAACCTCTTGACTCTTGGGCTTAACAAATTTGACATGAGTGTTCTCTTGCGCTTGTGGCTGCCCCTCGAGTGTAGGATTCTCGATGGTGATCTTGATTACCTCCTTGCCACCGGGTTGCTTGTCAAGCACAACTTGTCTCCCTAAGACCTTGTTGCTCTCCTTATTTTTCCTGGGCTCACCAATGACAATACTATTTTTATTAGCTGATTCGGCTATGTTGGGCCGAATTAACATCTTCTTCCCCTCCAAATCCATGGTGTTCATTGGGAAAGGTTTCTTATCAACTTGCATCTCAGAAAAATTCAATTGTCCATCATTAATGGCCGATTGTATCTGTCGTCGAAAAACATTACAATCATTAGTAGCATGAGAAAAAGAATTATGATACTTGCAATAAGCACGCCGTTTCAGCTCTTCGAACGGCGGTAAAGAATGAGATATTTTAATAATCTTGGCTTGCAACAAAGCATCAAATATTTTATCACACTTAGCAATGTTGAAAGTAAATTTCATCTCTTCATCATGATTCTTATGAATCGGCTTTAAATCATTGCAAGTAAACGGTTTGGCCTTAGATGGCCAAACAAATTCAGTAGCATAAATATCACCCTCATCGTCCGAGTGGTCACTATCATACTCAACCATATTCACCTTGGGATGATCAGTTTTATATCTATGCACGTCTTTAAGATCTTTGCTTCGGCTTTCTTGAGCCAAAGCCCTTTACAAGACTTGGTTGATATTTAAAAACTCGTATCCTTCTAGCCTTTCTCTAATGTGAGTTCTCAAACCACTAAGCACAAGATCAGCCAAATCTCTCTCGGTTATCACCAAACTATAGCACCGGTTTTTTGTATCCCTAAATCTTTTGACATAATCGGAGACCGATTCATCGTACTTTTGCTTAACTGATGTAAGATGGGATAGTTTAAGCTCATTGTCACCACTTTAGAAGTGATCATGAAACTTTTGTTCCAAGTGAAACCATGTAGTAATAGAACCAGGTGGTAACGCAGAAAACCATGAGAAAGTAGTACCGGTTAAAGATAAAGGAAAATAACGTACTCTCCACTCATCTCGTGAACTTGCCTCACCTAATTGTGCCAAGTACTGACTAACATGATCCCAGGTTGTTTTTGTGCCCTCTCCATTAAACTTAACAAAATCTGGAATTTTATATCCTGGAGGGCATTGAATTGCATCAAAGTATTCTGGATATGTCTTTTGGTAAATATGGTTCCTTGGTAACTCAACTCTAAAATTCTCTCGGAGCATCTTAGCCATCTTCCCTCTAAGATTAGCTAGACCATCATCCACGGTGGACGATGAAGCTTGTGGCGGTAGCATAGGAGGAGTAGGGTTAGTAGTTGCAGGTGTGAATTGTGGCATGCATGCCGAATTGCAATTCGGCAGTGATCTAATAGTGTTTTCTCTTGTAGGTAGGGTTTGGTTCGGCGTCACCACCGAACTTGGCATACTCATGATAGGATTAATGGGTGCAGCAACAATTTGATTTGTGGGGATAGGGTAAAAATTCATCGGCACGGGGGGCGCCGATGAAATAGGTAAAGTTGGACTAGGGATTTCTGCGGTAACAGGCACACCAACATTACCACTAGATGATTGAGGCACACTATTTTTAGCATTACTATTTTCCAAGAAAATTTGGTATAAAAGATTATTGCTATCAATAATGTGACTATCAATTTCAGCCCATACCTCAGGAGAGAAGGTATTACTTACAGAGGGTTTAACCTGTTCATCATGAAGAGGAGGAAACTTGATTTCTCCAACCGGAGTGATATTGCCTTGACGATCCTTTTTGAACTTACCAAGGAACTCCTGCATCTCCTTCTCTTCACGTGCCTTCTTGTACTCCTCATAAGCTTGGCGATGTTCCTCCGATAACTCCTTAAAATTGGGCTTGATTATGTTATTGGCGTCGATTTCCGAGGGCTTGGGGATCTTGTCGTTGCCAGACATGATGGATGATGATGATGATTGATCTTATCCCCAGCGGAGTCGCCAAAAAGTGTGTTCGCACACGAACACGTCACCGTGTACCTTCAACGCCGAGGGTGATGCACCGCAGCTCACATCAAAGGAGACCCGTCCGGAAGCGCGGTACGCAGGCAATCCGGCGGGCGCTTTTGAGGACACGAAACCCCACAAGCCCGGGAGGGACCCGTCAGGGCGCGCGGCGGCTATGGGCTGCTCTAGGTCGGCCTGACCACCCCTAGGGCCTCGAGGTTCGCTGCCCTGCAATGAAGAAGAACAACAAAGAATGAGGAAGAAGAAGAACTAGGGTTAAGGAGAAAAGATAAAAGATAAAAAGTGGTATATGATTTGACCGATTGTGTGTTGTTGTTCAATCGGCCGTCATCCCTTAAGTATATAAGAGGCAGCTAGACTTCCCGTGCAAGGAAAAGGCTTCAATTCACGTTCAAAACCCTAGTCCAATTCGGATTTGTTTGGTCCGAACTTTCTAAAACTGTTTGGTAAAATCGGGCTGCACCTTGCGGGCCATGTTTGGGGGAGTAGACGATCTCGGATGGAAACGAGCCCAAAAGTAATCTTGACCATTTTGACGAGACGAACAACTTTCATGTTGAACATTTTTTATCTGAGGCCATCTTGAGGGGGGTTTCGGCTGTTTTCCGAAGTCTGCAGCAGCGAAATTCAAAACCCAGACGAACATACCCGGAGTGCCCGGCCATCCACCGAGAAAATCAAAACCCAGATGATTTTCCCCGGAGTGTCCGGCCATCCAGTGTAGCAACGTCTTGTAGTGGTTGTAACTTTTGCATACGACCTCGGATTAAGACAATTTGTATATCAAAATCGACCGTTTCGACGAGACGAAGACAATTCGTGTTGATCATTTTTACATATGAGAATATCTTAATTGGATTCCCAGCCATTTTTTAATCTGGTGTCAACATGAGCATCTCTGAACTTGTCATAACTTTTGCATTCGAGCTCCGTTTTAGACCAACTTCATATCCATCTTGATTTTCTTGAAAGATCCATCCCATGCTGACCTCCAATCATAAGTTTGAATTAATCTTGACATAGCTTAAAGCAACTTTTACCATTGTGCCACTTTTGAGCGTCAACAGAAACCACCACTTTAAGGTACTGTAATGAACTCATTCTTTATTTATATTGGTGTTATTAAACCTACTATATTCCAACTTCTTTATGGTTCATACCCCCCGATACTAGCTATAGATTCATCAAAATAAGCAAACAACACACGAAAAACAGAATCTGTCAAAAAGAAAACAGTCTGTAGCAATCTGTAACTTTCGAATACTTCTGGAACCCTAAAAATTCTACCAAAATAGGAAGTACTATGCAATTTGTCTATTAATCTACTGCAAAAACAATCAACTGAAAATCACGGTTCATTGATTTATTAAAATTATTCTCGCGCGTGCAAAAGTTTCTGTTTTTCAGCAAGATCAAATTAACTATCACCCAAGATGACCCTATAGGTTCTACTTGGCACAAACACTAATTAAAACATAAAATCACATCTAAGCAGAGGCTAGATGAATTATTTATTACTAAACAGGAACAAAAAGCAAGGAACAAAAATAAAATTGGGTTGCCTCCCAACAAGCGCTATCATTTAACGCCCCTAGCTAGGCATAAAGGCGAGAATAGATCTAAGTATTGCCATCTTTGGTATTCAATTCATCAATAGAACACTTATAACCCTTAGGAGTTTCCCTCTTTTTAGTAATGATTAAACTCCTAGGCAAGAAATCAAGAAATTTGTTTGTAGCAAAAGGTTCCTTAATGATAGCGAAAAAATTGCGGTGAACACTTATTGATTTGAGATCCGCATTTTACTTACTAGAATATTCACCCTTATTTTTAGGAACATACATTAATTTGGCAATTTTGGTAGTATAAGGATTTGGGTTATTTTTCATGGAAGAAAAGGCAGACCCTAAGTTGGTGATAATATCCTCAAGTTTACCGATTCTTGTGGAATCTTGATCCATTCTTTCGTTAACTATGGGTTCCTTTTCTTTAAAAAAAATTCAGAGTAAATCCAACCTTAGATCCATATTGGGTAATTTGGTTGTGGATCTTTTTATCCAAATTTTCAATTAACTCTACAGTGGCAACTTTAGTTTCAATAATTTCAAGCCTTTGCATCACATGTTCCAAAGTTAAAACAGTTCCATTAACCAAAAGAGGTGGTGGACCAAACAAATCTATCACATCATTATAAGAATCAAAAGTATGGCTACCCAAGAAATTTCCTTCACTAATGGTATCAAGAATATATCTATTCCAAGGAGTAATGCCTACATAAAAATTGCGAAGAAGAACGGAAGTAGATTACTTCCTAGTAGATCTATTTTGAGCATTGCAAATTCTATGCCAAGCATCTTTTATATTTTCTCCCTCCCTTTGTTTAAAATTAAGAACTACATTATCAGGAGTACTAACAATGGTAGAAGGACTAGCCATGGTGACGAACGACGACACAAGAAGCAAGCGAAAAAGAGGCGAACGGGAAAAAGAGGGCGAATAAAACAGCAAGGGTGAACTGGGGGAGAGGAAAACGAGAGGCAAATGACAAATAATGTAATGCGAGGGATAAGGGTTTGTGATGGGTACTTGGTTTGTCTTGACTTGAGCGTAGACTCCTCGGCAATGGCGCCAGAATCCTTGTTGCTACCTCTTGAACATGCGTTGGTTTTTCCCTTGAAGAGGAAAGGGTGATGCAGCAAAGTAGCGTAAGTATTTCCCTCAGTTTTTGAGAACCAAGGTATCAATCTAGTAGGAGGCTACACCAACAAATAAGAACCTTGCAACCAATGCGATAAAGGGGTTGTCAATCCCTTCACGGCCACTTGAAAAAGTGAGATCTGATAGAGATAATAAGATAAATATTTTTGGTAATTTTATGATATACATTGGAGAGTAAAGATTGCAAAATAAAGTAGATCGGAAACTTATATGATGGAAAACAGATCCCGGGGCCATAGGTTTCACTAGTGGCTTCTCTCAAGATAGCATAACTATTACAGTGGGTGAACAAATTACTGTCGAGCAATTGATAGAAAAGTGCATAATTATGAGAATATCTAGGCATGATCATGTATATAGGGATCACGTCTGCGACAAGTAGATCAAAACGACTCTGCTGTTGGGGAACATAGTAATTTCAAAAAATTCCTACACACACAGGATCATGGTGATGCATAGCAACGAGAGGGGAGAGTGTGTCCACGTACCCTCGCAGACCGAAAGCGGAAGCATTAGCACAACGCGGTTGATGTAGTCGTACGTCTTCATGGCCCGACCGATCAAGCACCGAAAGCACGACACCTTCGAGTTCTTGCACACGTTCAGCTCGATGAAGTTCCTCAAACTCTGACCCAACCGAGCTTTGAGGGAGAGTTCCATCAGCACGACGGCATGGTGACGATGATGATGTTCTACCGATGCAGGGCTTCGCCTAAGCACCGCACCGCGCACGGCTAAGAGATCCAAGGGATCAATTGTTGTGTCTCTGGGGTGCCCCCTGCCCCCGTATATAAAGAAGCAAGGGGGAGGCGGCCAGCCTAGGAGGAGGGCGCGCCAAGGGGGAGTCCTACTCCCACCGGGAGTAGGACTCCTCCTTCCCTTGTTGGAGTGGGAGAGAAGGAAAGAGGGGGAGAGGAAGAAGGAAAAGGGGGCTGCACCCCTTGTCCAATTCGGACCAGAGGGGGGTTGCATGCCTCCTTCCTTTTGGCCTCTCTCCTCTATTCCCGTATGGCCCAATAAGGCCCATATACTCCCCGGCGAATTCCCGTAACTCTCCGGTACTCCAAAAAATACCCGAATCACTCGGAACCTTTCCGAAGTCCGAATATAGTCGTGCAATATATCGATCTATACGTCTCGACCATTTCGAGACTCCTCGTCGTGTCCCAGATCTCATCCGGGACTCCGAACTCCTTCCGTACAACAAAACACATAAACTCATAATATAACCGTCATCTAACTTTAAGCGTGCGGACCCTACGGGTTCAAGAACTATGTAGACATGACCGAGACATGTCTCCGGTCAATAACCAATAGCGGAACCTGGATGCTCATATTGGCTCCTACATATTCTATGAAGATCTTTATCGGTAAAACCGCATAACAACATACGTTGTTCCCTTTGTCATCAGTATGTTACTTGCCTGAGATTCGATCATCGGTATCTCAATACCTAGTTCAATCTCGTTACCGGCAAGTCTCTTTACTCGTTACGTAATGCATCATCCCGTAACTAACTCATTAGCTACATTGCTTGCAAGGCTTATAGTGATGTGCATTACCGAGAGGGCCCATAGATACCTCTCTGACAATCAGAGTGACAAATCCTAATCTCAAAATACGCCAACCCAACATGTACCTTCGGAGACACCTGTAGAGCTCCTTTATAATCACCCAGTTATGTTGTGACGTTTGGTAGCACACAAAGTGTTCCTCTGGTAAACGGGAGTTACATAATCTCATAGTTATAGGAACATGTATAAGTCATGAAGAAAGCAATAGCAACATACTAAACGATCAAGTGCTAAGCTAACGGAATGGGTCAAGTCAATCACATCATTCTCCTAATGATGTGATCTCGTTAATCAAATGATAACTCATGTCTATGGTTAGGAAACTTAACCATCTTTGACTAACGAGCTAGTCAAGTAGAGGCATACTAGTGACATTATGTTTGTCTATGTATTCACACATGTATTATGTTTCCGGTTAATCCAATTCTAGCATGAATAATAAACATTTATCATGAAATAAGGAAATAAATAATAACTTTATTATTGCCTCTAGGGCATATTTCCTTCAGTCTCCCACTTGCACTAGAGTCAATAATATAGTTCACATCACCATGTGATTTAACACTAATATTCACATTTGCATGTGATTAACACCCATAGTTCACATCATCATGTGACCAGCGCCCAAAGGGTTTACTAGAGTCAATAATCTAGTTCACATAGATATGTGATTAACACCCAAAAAGTACTAAGGTGTGATCATGTTTTTCTCGTGAGAGAAGTTTAGTCAATGGGTCTGTCACATTCAGAGCCGTATGTATTTTGCAAATATTCTATGTCTACAATGCTCTGCACTGAGCTATTATAGCTAATTGCTCCCACTTTCAATATGTATCCATATTGAGACTAATAGTCATCTGGATCGGTGTAAAAGCTTACACTATTGTAACTCTTTACGACGGGCTCTTTTATCACCTCCATAATCGAGAAATATTTCCTTAGTCCTCACTAAGGATTTTCTTGACCGCTGTCCAGTGATCTACTCTTAGATCAAATTTGTACTCCCTTGCCAAACTCAGAGCAAGGTATACAATAGGTCTGGTACACAGCATAGCATACTTTATAGAACCTATGACTGAGGCATAGGGAATGACTTTTCATTCTCTTTCTATTTTCTGCCATGGTCAGGTTTTGAGTCTTACTCAACTTCACACCTTGCAACATAGGCAAGAACTCCTTCTTTGAATGTTCCATTTTGAATTACTTCAAAATCTTATCAAGGTATGTACTCATTGAAAAATCTTATCAAGCGTCTTGATCTATCTCTATAGATCTTGATGCTCAATTTGTAAGTAGCTTTACTGAGGTCTTTCTTTTAAAGAACCCCTTTCAAACACTCATTTATGCTTTCCAGAAAAAACTCTATATCATTTCTGATCAACAATATGTCACTCACATATACTTATCAGAAAGGATGTAGTGCTCCCACTCACTTTATTGTAAATACAGGCTTCACTGCAAGTTCATATAAAACTACATGCTTTGATCAACTTATGAAAGTGTATATTCCAACTCTGAGATGCTTGCACTAGTCCATATATGGATCAACGGAGCTTGCACATTTTGTTAGTACCTTTTGGATTGACAAAACCTTCTGGTTGCATCATATACAACTCTTCTTTAAGAAATCCATTAAGGAATGCAGTTTTGACATCCATTTGCCAGATTTCATAAAATGTGGCAATTTCTAACATGATTCAGACAGACTTTTAAGCATCAATACGAGTGAAAAAATCTCATTGCATTCAACATCTTGAACTTGTCGAAAAACCTTTTGCGACAAGTCGAGCTTTGTAGATAGTAACACTACTATCAGCGTCTGTCTTCCTCTTGAAGATCCATTTATTTTCTATGGCTTGCCGATCATCGGGCAAGTCAATCAAAGTCCACACTTTGTTCTCGTACATGGATCCCATCTCAGATTTCATGGCCTCAAGCCATTTCGCGGAATCTGGGCTCATCATCGCTTCCTCATAGTTCGTAGGTTTATCATGGTCTAGTAACATGACTTCCGGAATAGGATTACCGTACCACTCTGGTGAGGATCTTACTCTGGTTGACCTACGAGGTTCGGTTGTAACTTGATCTGAAGTTACATGATCATCATCATTAGCTTCCTCACTAATTGGTGTAGGAATCACAGGAACAAATTTCTGTGATGAACTACTTTCCAATAAGGGAGTAGGTACAGTTACCTCATCAAGTTCTACTTTCCTCCCACTCACTTCTTTTGAGAGAAACTCCTTCTCTAGAAAGGATCCATTCTTAGCAACGAATGTTTTTTTCTTCGGATCTGTGATAGAAGGTGTACCGAACAGTTTCCTTTGGGTATTCTATGAGGACGCACTTCTCCGATTTGGGTTCGAGCTTATCAGGTTGAAACCTTTTTCACATAAGCATCGCAACTCCAAACATTAAGAAACGACAGCTTAGGTTTATTGCTAAACCATAGTTCATACGATGTCATCTCAACGGATTTAGATGGTGCCCTATTTAAAGTGAATGCAACCGTCTCTAATGCATAACCCCAAAATGATAGTGGTAAATCGGTAAGATACATCATAGATCACACCATATCGAATAAAGTGCGGTTACGACGTTCGGACACACCATTACGCTGTGGTGTTCCATGTGGCGTGAGCTGTGAAACTATTCCACATTGTTTTAACTGAAGTTCAAACTCGTAACTCAAATATTTGTCTCCATGATCAGATCGCAGAAAACTTTATTTTCTTGTTATGATGATTTTCCACTTCACTCTGAAATTCTTTGAACCTTTCAATTGTTTCGGACTTATGTTTCATCAAGTAGATATAATCATATCTGCTCAAATCATCTGTGAAGGTCAAAAAATAATGATACCTGCCACGAGAATCAACACTCATTGAACCGTATACATCGGTATGTATTATTTCCAACAAGTCGGTAGCTCGTTTCATTGTTCAGGAGAACAGAGTTTTAGTCATCTTGCCCAAAAGGCACAGTTCGCAAACATCAAATGATTCATAACCAAGTGATTCCGAAAATCCATCTTTATGGAGTTTCTTCATGCGCTTTACACTGATATGACCCAAACGGCAGTGCCACAAATAAGTTGCACTATCATTATTAACTTTGCATCTTGTGGCATCAATATTATGAATATGTGTATCACTACGATCGAGATCCAACAAACTATTTTCATTGGGTGTATGACCATTGAAGGTTTTATTCATGTAAACAGAACAACAATTATTCTCTGACTTTAAATGAATAATCGTATTGCAATAAACATGATCAAATCATATTCATGCTCAACACAAACACCAAATAACATTTATTTAGGTTCAACACTAATCCCGAAAGTATAGGGAGTGTGCGATGATGATCATATCAATCTTGGAACCACTTCCAACACACATCGTCACTTCACCCTCAACTAGTCTCTGTTTATTCTATAACTCCTATTTCGAGTTACTAATTTTTAGCAACCGAACAAGTATCAAATACCGAGGGGCTACTATAAACACTAGTAAGGTACACATCAATAACCTGTATATCAAATATACCCTTGTTCACTTTGCCATCCTTCTTATCCACCAAATATTTAGGGCATTTCCGCTTCTAGTGACCATTTCCTTTGCAATATAAGCACTTAGTTTCAGGCTTTGGTCCAGCTTTGGGCTTCTTCACGGGAGTGACAACTTGCTTGCCATTCTACCTGAAGTTCCCTTTCTTTTCCTTTGCCTTTTTCTTGAAACTAGTGGTCTTGTCAATCATCAACACTTGATGCTCTTTCTTGATTTCTACCTTCGTCGATTTCAGCATCATGAAGAGCTCGGGAATCGTTTTTGTCATCCCTTGCATACTATAGTTCATCATCAAGTTCCAGTAACTTGGTGATGGTGACTAGAGAACTCTGTCAATCACTATCTTATCTGGAAGATTAACTCCCACTTGATTCAAGCGATTGTAGTACTCAGACAATCTAAGCACTTGCTCACTAGTTGAGCAATTCTCCTCCATCTTTTAGGCGAAGTATTTGTCAGAGGTCTCATACCTCTTGACACGGGCATGAGTCTGAAATATCAATTTCATCTCATGGAACATCTCATATGTTCCGTGACGTTTCAAAAACATTTTTGTAGTCCCGGTTCTAAGCCATAAAGCATGATGCACAAAACTATCAAGTAGTCATCATATTGAGCTAGCCTATCGTTCATAACGTCTGCATTTGCTCCTGCAATAGGTCTGTCACCTAGCGGTGCATCAAGGACATAATTCTTCTGTGCAGCAATGAGGATAAACCTCAGATCACAGACCAAGTCCGCATCATTGCTACTAACATCTGTCAACATAGTTTTTCTCAAGGAACATATAAAAAACATAGGGAAGCTATAACGCGAGCAATTGATCTACAACATAAATTGCAAAATACTACCAGGACTAAGTTCATGATAAATTAAAGTTCAATTAATCATATTACTTAAGAACTCCCACTTAGACAGATATCCCTCTAATCATTTAAGTGATAACGTGATCCAAATCAACTAAACCATGTCCGATCATCACGAGAGATGGAGTAGTTCTCAATGGTGAACATCACTATGTTGATCATATCTACTATATGATTCACGCTCGACCTTTCGGTCTCAGTGTTCCGAGGCCATATCTATATATGCTAGGCTCGTCAAGTTTAACCTGAGTATTCTGCGTGTGCAACTGTTTTGCACCCGTTGTATTTGAACGTAGAGCCTATCACACCAGATCATCACGTGGTGTCTCAGCACGAAGAACTTTCACAACGGTGCATACTCAGGGACAACACTTCTTGAAATTTAGTGAGATATCACCTTATAATGCTACCGTCAACCAAAGCAAAATAATATGCATAAAGGATAAACATCACATACAATCAATATAAGTGATATGATATGGCCATCATCATCTTGTGCTTGTGATCTCCATCTCTGAAGCACCGTCATGATCACCATCGTCACCGGCGCGACACCTTGATCTCCATCATAGCATCGTTGTCGTTTCACCACCTATTGCTTCTACGACTATCGCTACCGCTTAGTGATAAAGTAAAGCAATTACAGGGCGTTTGCATTGCATACAATAAAGCGACAACCATATGGCTCCTGCCAGTTGTCGATAACTCGGTTACAAAACATGATCATCTCATACAATAAAATATAGCATCACGTCTTGACCATATCACATCACAACATGCCCTACAAAAACAAGTTAGACGTCCTCTACTTTGTTGTTGCAAATTTTACGTGGCTGCTACGGGCTGAGCAAGAACCGTTCTTACCTGGGCATCAAAACCACAATGATAGTTCGTCAAGTTAGTGCTATTTTAACCTTCTCAAGGACCGGGAGTAGCCACACTCGGTTCAACTAAAGTTAGAGAAACTGACACCCGCCAACCACCTATGTGCAAAGCACGTCGGTAGAACCAGTCTCGTGTAAGCGTACATGTAATGTCGGTCCGGGCCACTTCATCCAACAATACCGCCGAACCAAAGTATGACATGCTGGTAAGCAGTATGCCTTGTATCTCCCACAACTCACTTGTGTTCTACTCATGCATATAACATTAACGCATAAAACCTAGGTTCGGATGCCACTGTTGGGGAACGTAGTAATTTCAAAAAAATTCCTACGCACACACAGGATCATGGTGATTGCATAACAACGAGAGGGGAGAGTGTGTCCACGTACCCTCGCAGACCGAAAGCGGACGCATTAGCACAACGCGGTTGATGTAGTCGTACGTCTTCACGGCCCGACCGATCAAGCACCGAAAGCACGGCACCTCCGAGTTCTTGCACCCGTTCAGCTCGATGACGTTCCTCGAACTCCGATCTAGCCGAGCTTTGAGGGAGAGTTCTGTCAGCACGACGGCGTGGTGACGATGATGATGTTCTACCGACGCAGGGCTTCTCCTAAGCACTGCTATGATATTATCGAGGTGGATTATGATGGAGGGGGGCACCGCACACGGCTAAGAGATCCAAGGGATCAATTGTTGTGTCTATGGGATGCCACCCTGCCCCGTATATAAAGGAGCAAGGGTGGAGGTCGCCGGCCTAGGAGGAGGGCGCGCCAAGGGGGGAGTCCTACTCCCACCGGGAATAGGACTCCTCCTTCCCTTGTTGGAGTAGGAGAGAAGGAAAGAGGGGGAGAGGAAGAAGGAAAAGGGGGTTGCACCCCTTGTCCAATTAGGACCAGAGGGGGGCTACACGCCTCCTTCCTTTTGGCCTCTCTCCTCTATTCCCGTATGGCCCAATAAGGCACATATACTCCCGGCGAATTCCCGTAACTCTCCGGTACTCCGAAAAATACCCGAATCACTCGGAACCTTTCCGAAGTCCGAATATAGTCGTCCAATATATCGATCTTTACATCTCGACCATTTTGAGACTCCTCGTCATGTCCCCGATCGCATCTGGGACTCCGAACTCCTTCGGTACATCAAAACACATAAACTCATAATATAACCGTGATCTAACTTTAAGCGTGCGGACCCTACGGGTTCGAGAACTATGTAGACATGACCGAGACATGTCTCCGGTCAATAACCAATAGCGAAACCTGGATGCTCATATTGGCTCCTACATATTCTATGAAGATCTTTATCGGTCAAACCGCATAACAACATACGTTGTTCCCTTTGTCATTGTTATGTTACTTGCCCGAGATTCGATTGTAGGTATCTCAATACCTAGTTCAATCTCGTTACCGGCAAGTCTCTTTACTCGTTACGTAATGCATCATTCCATAACTAACTCATTAGCTACATTGCTTGCAAGGCTTATAGTGATGTGCATTACCGAGAGGGCCCATAGATACCTCTCTGACAATCGGAGTGACAAATCCTAATCTCAAAATACGCCAACCCAACATGTACCTTCGGAGATACTTGTAGAGCTCCTTTATAATCACCCAGTTACGTTGTGACGTTTGGTAGCACACAAAGTGTTCCTCCGGTAAACGGAAATTGCATAATCTCATAGTTATAGGACCATGTATAAGTCATGAAGAAAGCAATAGCAACATACTAAACGAACAAGTGCTAAGCTAATGGAATGGGTCAGGTCAATCACATCATTCTCCTAATGATGTGATCACATTAATCAAATGACAACTCATGTCCATGGTTAGGAAACTTAACCATCTTTGATTAACGAGCTAGTCAAGTAGAGGCATACTAGTGACACTATGTTTGTCTATGTATTCACACATGTATTATGTTTCCGGTTAATACAATTCTAGCATGAATAATAAACATTTATCATGAAATAAGGAAATAAATAATAACTTTATTATTGCCTCTAGGGCATATTTCCTTCATCTGCATCTACTACTATTACTCCACACATCGACCGCTATCCAGCATGCATCTAGAGTATTAAGTTCATAAGAACAGAGTAACACAATAGGCAAGATGACATGATGTAGAGGGATAAACTCAAGCAATATGATATAAAGCCCATCTTTTTATCCTCGATGGCAACAATACAATATGTGCCTTGCAACCCCTGCTGTCACTGGGAAAGGACACCGCAAGATTGAACCCAAAGCTAAGCACTTCTCCCATTTCAAGAAAGATCAATCTAGTAGGCCAAACCAAACGGATAATTCGACGAGACTTGCAAAGATAACAAATCATACATAAAAAAATTCAGAGGAGATTCAAATATTGTTCATGGATAATCTTGATCATAAACCCACAATTCATGGGATCTCGACAAACACACCGCAAAAAGTATTACATCGAATAGATCTCCAAGAAGATCGGGGAGAACTTCGTATTGAGAATCAAAGAGAGAGAAGAAGCCATCTAACTAATAACTATGGACCTGAAGGTCTGTGGTAAACTACTCACACTTCATCGGAGAGGCTATGACATTGATGTAGAAGCCCTCCGTGATCGATTCCCCCTCCGGCGGAGCGTCGAAAAAGGCCCCAAGATGGGATCTCACGGGTACAGAAGGTTGCGGCGGTGGAAATAGGGTTTTGTGGTGCTCCTGGATGTTTTCAGGGTATATGAGTATATATAGGCGAAGAAGTCGGTCGAGGGAGCCACGAGGGGCCCACGAGCGTGGGGGCGTGCCTACCCCCTAGGCGCGCCCTCTTGCATCGTGGCTTCCTCGTTTCTTTCTTGACGTCCACTCCAAGTCTCTTGGATTGCGTTTGTTCCAAAAATAACTCTCCCAAAGGTTTCATTCCGTTTGGACTCCGTTTGATATTCCTTTTCTACAAAACACTGAAATAGGCAAAAAAAACAGCAATTTGGGCTGGGCCTTCGGTTAATAGGTTAGTCCCAAAAATAATATATAAGTGCTTAGTAAAAGCCCATTAAACATCCAAAATAGGTAATATAATAGCATGGAACAATCAAAAATTATAGATACGTTGGAGACGTATCAAATCTATGCAGCAATCATCTGGCCAGGTGCAACTGTTGATTTCTTTTTCTTTTACCGACATTACATGCAAACTAAATGAAATTTAGACTTTAGTTAGTCTTTAGCTAGCTAAAAAATTAGCATACTTTCATTCAAATTAAATTACCTAAACAACAAGTGCCACACGTGTGCGCCGAAGACATTCAGTCTGAATGCCTCATTTATCGTTGGATTTTTGCATGAATGTTGAAGCACACAAAGTCGCCACGTCAGCCAATGAAGTCGTTCGGGTTGAGACCAACCATCCCAAACGACGCCCACTCTTTTATCTCACTTTCTCTTTCCCACTCATCCACACTTCTCTTCCCCTATCCTCGCCGACTGCCTCTAACTCGACGAGGTCACCGATCCCGGTGATTGCCGATGAGGTCCGCGCTAGATGCGCGGTGGGAGGTCACGAGATGAGGGTAGATGGCTGGAGAGGCGGGCGAAGGCGGGAGGAGGCCACGACGGCGGTGAACAGCATTTGGATCCAGCCGAATCTTCCCTTGTCCTCCCTCGACTGCCTCTAATCCGACGTGGCCTACGGATCCCGGCGACTGCTGGCGAGGCATGCACTAGATGCAAAGTGGGGGCACGGGATGGAGGTAGATGGTTGGTGAGGCGGGGCGGGGGATGCGACATCGGTGAACAATAGTTGAATCCGGCCGACGGTGAGGGAAGGATCAACTGTTGTTGGGCTTCAAGCTCCATTGCGTCCATTCGTGCTACCATGGGAACAGAGGGGGTGCGTGCAGCTGGTGTCTTTGGTGCGGCTCGGCCTCCGCGGTGGATGTCAACGCGGGATGGAGCTGTTCGACCCCGAGGGAAAGCACCACGCCGTGCACGTCGTGGACGTCGATGGGCCAACGACCGTGGTGGCCAACGACTGGTTCTTCAGGCGTGGCGACGGCCGATCAACTGACCAACCCCTGTGAGCACGGCGACTTCCGCGCTCGTGACGCTATTTAGGAAGGCCTGGAGGTGAGGACGAGCTGTTGTAGGCTCCTCAGCCACCGCTAGTGGTTGCGTGGTATGGATTGTTTTCCATGTCAAATGCTTAGAAATTTTTTGTCCCCGGTTAGTTCTGCCATGGCAAGCTTAATAGCAACTTCAAAAACTCTGCACAGTGACAATTGTAGGTATTAGATCTTCTGTGGTTTCATGGTAAATATAATGGACATGGAAACTTTGTATGTGCATAGCAGCAATTTTTCTATTTCGATATTCATGGCAACTTGTGTGCACATGAATTTTGATTCATACAATATGCATGTTGTCGTCATTTTTAGTATTAGTTCATGTTTGACATGTAAACTTAGATACATTTGCCACGACAACTTTTATTTGTGTTGCCATGGTAAACTAAACATGTGCTTACACTACAACATGTTTTTGCCATGGAAACTACTTTGCTATGGCAACTTAATACATGTTTCTGCGATGGCAAATTAAGATGTGTTTGCCATGGCAAGTTTTGAGTGTTTTTTCACATGCCATTTAACAAATGATTTCTTGCCATGACAACTTTTACAAGTTTAGATGTTTTCCTACACGCCATTTTAAAACATGATTTGTTTGACCACGGCAAATTCACAATGCTAGACATATTTTACAACTTAGGATGTGTTGCCATGACAACTTTTGACAATTTATTAATGGTCACATGGTAAATCCATTACAATTTTTTTCACAACCATGGCAAATTTGGTAAAACAACCATGGCAAATTTTGAATATGCATTTTTGCCATGGCAATTTTAATCATTGTTTGTGTTATTTCACATACACAGAGATTTTATTACGCAAAAGATGGCAACTTATGGTAAAAATGCCATGGCAAAATTGAACATGCATTTGTCATGGAAATTTTTGATCATTTTTTGTATTATTTCACATTTATGATATTTTTTTATATATAGGCATGGAAAATTTGATTAAAAAATCCGCGGGAAATTTGAATGTGCATTTGCCATGGCAAATTTGATCATTTTTTGTGTTGATTCACATACATGGTAGTTTTACTACACAAAAGATGGCAACTTATGGTAAAAAGCCATGGCAAAACTGAACATGAATTTTCTATGGCAATTTTTTTAATCATCTTTTGTATTATTTCACATTCATGGCAATTTTTTTATATAAGCATCGCAAAATTGATAAAAAAATCCACCGCAAATTTGAATATGCACTTGCACGACAATTTTGATCATTATTTTGTATTGTTTCACATACACGACAATTTTATTATGCAAAAGATGGCAACGTTTCGTAAAATACCTTGAAAATTTGAACATGTATTTTCCATGCAATTTTTGATCATTTTTTATACTCTTTCACATTCATGGGATTTTTTTTGTATAAGCATGGTGGCAAATTTGAATATCAATTTGCCATGGAAATTTTGATCATTTTTTGTGTTGTTTCACATACACAACAATTTTATTACGCAAGAGATGTCAACTTATGGTAAAATGCCATGGCATGCATTTGGCCATGGCAATTTTTGATCATTTTTTGTACTCTTTCACATTCATGGGATTTTTTTGTATAAGCATGGCAAGTTTGAATATGAATTTTCCATGCCAATTTTGATCATTTTTTGTATTGTTTCACATAGACAACAATTTTATTACACAAGAGATGTCAACTTATGGTAAAATGCTATGGCAAATTTGAACATGCATTTGGCCATGGCAAATTTTGATCATTTTTGTATTCTTTTCACATTCATAGGATTTTTGTTTTGTATAAGCATGGCAAATTAGATAGATTTTCCACGGGAACTATGAATATGCATTTTCCTTGTCAATTTGGATCATTTTACTGTGATGTTTAACATGCACGGCAATTTTATTACACAAAAGATGGCAACTTTTAGCAAAATATCATGGAAAATTTGAATATGCATTTGCCATGGCAATTTTTTATCATCTTTTTATTATTTCACATACATGGCAACTTTTTTATATGAGCAGGGCAAATTTGATCAAATTTCCACGACAATTTTGAATTTGCATTTGCCATGGAAATTTTGACCTTTTTGTGTTTCACATAGATGGCAATGTTATTACAATTTTTTAGCATTTTCTATAAAAAATACCATGACACTTTTGAATATGCATTTGCCATGGCAATATGTTGATCCTTATTTTGTGTTATTTTCATATACATGGCAAATATCTTATATAAAAGCATGGCATTTTTCGTTAAAATAACCATGGCAACATTTAATATACATCTGCCATGGTAACTTCATTCATAATTACTGTTATTTTACATAAATGCCAATTTCGTAGGCAAAGCATGTGAATTTTAATTAAAATATCATGCCACACGCTGGCAAATTCATTTTATAAATGTTGGCAAATTACTTGTTTACTTTTTGAAGGGTTATCCTGTTGTTCTTATTTTTATTTCAGAGTATTTTGGGTTTTGGGATTTTTCTGCGCAATATTGGGCATTTGGGCTTTCTCTGCCTTTTTGCACTAGTTTATCATGCCAATATTTTGTAGTTCTTTTTTCTTTTTAAGGGCCAACAAGTGTTGCTAAAGAAGCCCATGAGAAAAGGCGTGCAGGGGCCACTCAACAAGCCCATGCTTGCAATCCGTATGGTCGTGGATGTCGGTTCTGCCGAACGTTTTCCTTCGGGAAGACTACTCCCCCGTACAGAATGAATCGTTCGGTTGAGGCTGCTTCATACCTGACGTGCGGCAGATATAGGGGTCCTTAAATTAATCTTTATATTATGCTATTTAGAGTTAACTCAAAACACAGTTGATGCTTCATTTTGAGTTAGTAAAAGTCAACCTTTATCGAAAAAACTCAAAACACAGTATATACATGGAAAACCTAGCGGTTAAGCTTGTATTATGCAGTTTTTTGCCACTCGATATTAGCTCATGCATGATTCTTTGATTGGCTAACTCTCTAGTCAGAGTAAAATCAAAACAACATACTTTGACATCCACGTCATAGTATTATTTAACAGAAAACACAATTGACTTGTTTTCATGCATCAATGAACAAAATTGGTTGAGAGGTCATATATTTTTCCTGCACATACAGCCTTCGAGATCCAGTGAATGCACTCCTGTTGAAGACCTATACAATGACATCAACAAAAGTAATATTGATAGAATAATGTGTACAAGGTACATGTGATTCGCAGTGTAGCCTCAGGTCTGCATCGGCAACCATGTCGACCAGCCCATCATTAACACATAATGAGTCGGACTCAAATTCTTTGGTGTCACATATATATGACATGTTAAGTTTTTTTCTCCGTTTGCAACGCATGAGCATATTTTCTAGTAGTATCTAGAAAAAGCATAGCACTCCCTGTTCTGCTGCCCGCTTCGTCCGCTCTCCCTTTCATCTTCGTCAGTTTTCTTTTACCTTCTGGTGTTCCCACATAGCAAGGAAAAAGGACTTGTTCGTTGTTCGGGTATAGGACAACAAAAAGATAGGAGAAAACCACATGTGGGACCACCGATTCGTATTCGGCGCTTAACACGCCGTTTAGTTCGTTATTGGCAGCGGCGCTCATGCGCCTCTCGTATTGGGCCGGCCCATGTAATGTTATCGCTAGCTCCAGTATTGGGAAGTTAGTAGAAGCTTTGGGTGTTCTCGAAAAAAAGGTAGAAGCTTTGGGTTTGGTATTCTTTTTTACGTTTTTCTGCTGGTTTTATTTTCCCTTTTTGAATTTTTTAAATCCGTGAACTTCTTAAAAATTAATGAGCACTTTTAAAATGTGCAAACTTTTTCAAATTCATTAAACTTTTTTCAGTTTCATGATTTTTTTTCAAATCCAGAAAACTTTTTCAAATTCACAAATTGTTCCTAAATTAGTGAACTTTTTCAGTTCCACGGAATTTTTTCAAACTCGCAGACTTTTTCAAATTTACAAACTATTTCAAGACCCTGAACTTTTTTCAAACTCGCCAACTTCTTCAAATTTGTGAACTCTTCTGAATTAGTGAAGTTTTTTTCAAAATTGTGTCTTTTTTTCAAATTCATTAACTGTTTCAAATTTATATAAGAAAAAGCATACCTTTGTTTCTGAAAAGTCAACAGTTAAATGGTCAATGGCTAACCGGTCAACGGTAGGCCGAGTGAACCAAGCGGTGTTGCGATCGAGCGAAGCAACGAGCGATCGACCATCACATTTGTGAACTGGCGGCTGAATCACCGATTACAAGGACTCGGTGGAACCCTACAAAGCAGGTTCCGTAATTTTACACCCTAGAAGCCCAATCGGTATAAGTGGCTCGAGATGAACGTGGGAATGAAGCACATCAAGCTGACAATTCGTTATATGACCAATCTTGTTACACATGTAGTGTTTTTGCATGATTGATGGCCAGTCCCTAGAAAAACTAATTAATGTTGGTCTACATCTTCTCCCGAGTGCACTTGCACGTTGGCAATGCAAAGGTGAATGGATGCATATTGCATTTTTTTGTGGGGCGTATTGCATTAGTTAGTTGGGCCGTCTTTGACTTTCCTTTGCCATGTAATTTGTCCATAGCCACCTCGGTGAATCTAGACTCTATACCTCTTATAACCTAATCAAATTTACAATAAACATGCACAAATATGTTCTTAATTAATACCACTAGGGGAACTTTTCTTCTAGCATTCTTTTCACACCCTTCATAGTTCAAAGATTTCATACTCATGGTATTCTTATCACTCAAGATTATTTTTACTAGTGGTCACTCAAGATTCATCATATAATAAGAGAATACCTCTAGCTTCTTTTATTTTTGGCTCAAATTTGATCATCAACGTCATAACCACCAATTTCGTAATTCTAGGATCATCTATACGAGGTAATTCTAGGAAGATTCTTTCTAAAGAGGGATGAAAATGGATAAACTGTATCCCAAGTTCCCTAACCAATAAAAGAAGCATCTCTATAACTTCTAGTTCTTTCAAGGATAGTGCCCCTGGTAAAGGAATAACTCCAACGCAATTAAAGAAATCTTGTATGACATCTTTTCAAATAATAGTATCATATCCACAACATAAGTTTTTGTTTTCCATGTTAAAGGCCTAGTATCAAAAGTGTCATCATCTTCAAAAGGAGGGGTATGTTCTCCCCTATCATAACCATTAAGATCTATGTTAGATAAGCCATTAGCTTGCACATTTTTGGTGGAAGAAGACATGATTTTAGGCCTAAAACAAAAGGAACTACTTGCTATAAAAAATGTTTTTTTGGTGTTCGAAAAGCAAAAAAAAAAACTAACAAAAAGTAATCATGGAAGCTACCTCTATCCAAATATACAAGGCCTTCACAAATTTTGAGCCTAGCCATCACCATCGATTTAACTAGTAAAAAATGAGTTCCATGACATATAAGGTATGTCAACTCTTTCATATTTCAAACAATTTTCCGATGGTACTATTTTATGTCATGCAACTATATTTTGTTAGTCAATTGTTTGGTCAAACAAACTCAAAATTTGAAGAAGCCTTATATATTTGGATTGAGGGAGTACGTTTTAGTCGTTGGTTGGGCATCAAAACCATGCATATCATTGGACATATGTTAGATAACCATGCATATCATTGGACATACGAGGCTACCAACTACAACATGTTAGATAACCATGACATTTTTTGGTGTTAACTAGATATAATATAATATGCTCATCACCAACCATAAAAATTACCGCACAATTATAGTATCACCATTTTATAAACATGTTTTCTTAGCTTTAGATATCTCATTACTTGGGTTTCGACCTTCTACTTTTCTGGTGTGCAATTGCCATGATTTTGACTATGGCTTAGTGTTGCAACATATTTGATGACTGAGCTAGTGTTTCGTCACAACTAGAATATAATTATGCTAGTCAGTTTTTACAATCCAACTAGAAAAAGCATTTGCAGTTAGAATTTTTTGGTTTGGAAATACTAAGCTGGTAACTAGAGTCATGTGTTATACCACACACGATAAGTGCAACTATCTAACTTGCTGTAATAAAATAGTACTAAGGTGATCATCAACAATTTTGTCTTATCACGATGTTTCTTTATAACCCATTTGATGATCATGTTCCTATGATATGGATTGCCCTTTTAAGCCTTTTGTTGGCAAACTCAAAATCATTAAACACCCTCCTATAAATTGGTCGCACTATTATTGTTATACATTATCTACTTGGTCAATGAGCTTAGCATGCATGTCTCATTGGAAATGGAAATTCTAGTCTAGGAACACAATCAAGATGATTGCCAAAGTTTTAAGGGAGTCTACAAATAGCCGGTTGTCCACTTGTGGCCACACTTAATTTGCATCCATAGATAGGCCCTCCCGAGCAACCATCACACGAAAGCATGATAAATGAATTTATGAAAGGGTGCATATGTGCATTGGTAAACATGTACTAGACTGTGGTATGGGCCACATGAAAAGGGTGATAAATAGCACGGATATATAGTATGCTTTTGTAACTTAGCAAAAAAAACATGCAAGTTATTTTTAATAATATAGTAGTTGTTGCATTAAATCAAACTTGCTCTCCTTTACTCCTTTATAAAAGGAACATATTGTGAAGAGGTTATACAAACTAACCATGTGGGGATTATACAAGAACCTAATGTGAGTTTCAAGCTTCATATCAATATTGGGAGCACACAGTAGACAAAAAAAATCTGTAGGCTTGAGAGGCATGAGGAACATAGAGACCGCCACACCTAGGCATACTTTCGGCATCAGATATGTGTCTAGCTAGATGACGACTTCTTAACTGGCACACAAAGTGCTGCAAGAGCACATCACACCATGTTTCGTCTGTTCTGTTTAGACTTTAGACGTCCAGCGATCATGTATTCACTAGCGTAATTTAATGGAGCACAAGTTCGGTACCATCACTTGCAGTGCGACAGGCACGCAACCATCCGATGGTCCTTGCACCCGCTCATGGTGCAGATGTGCAACACGCATTGAGCATATTGTGCTCTAGCAATCACGTGGTACCTCAACCCTTTTGCTAATGATTAACAGTGTTGAGTGGGAAGGGGAGCCTTGGCGCAGTGGTAAAGCTGCCGCCTTTCCCGGACCCTGCACAAGCGGGAGCTACATGCATCGGGCTAACAATGGGCCCATGTATCAGTGACTCAGTTCGCCTACGTTTGTGCAAGCCTTTCCGTGATAGTCCATTTCATATTCGTTTCTTTTTTCTCTCTGGTTTCCTTGTTTTGCTCAATGTCTCCCCCTATCTTTTTTGTCTTTTACTACTTTCCTACTACTTGGTACCAATGACTGCTGTACTATTTCTGTTTAAAAAGTAAATGACGCCTACAAGGCTACAACACATTGAAGCAAACTGACAAATGCAGGATGCAACTTAGAAGCCACATTTTAATCCATTCACTTTGGTTCAACAAGCATGACAAGCACTTGCAGGTCATCAACAAGCTCGACAAGCACACGACAACCAGCACCATCGGCGACATATTTTTTATTTCCTCCAAAGAAGGTTGCCGAGTTTAATAGTAGGAAAATCGTGCCACCCTTTGCTGAGTGCAAGCACTTGGCAAGGCACCTATGCCATGTGGCACTATCGTCGTTCGCTCTGTTCCAATTGCACACTTACTTTGCCGAGTTCCCATTATGTTGGACTTGGCAAAGATTCATCGCGATCTTTGCCGAGCTCCCAATCATAAGAACTCGGCAAAAGTAAATCATGTCCGACGTGATTCTAGCCAAGTCCTTTTTTCCGAGTGTGGAACTCGGGAAACACATTGGCGAGTTTTTTTCAGCGTTTGCCGAGTGCCCCTGGAACTCAGTGGAATTGCCAATTCAAATAGTGCATACCACATGGTATGTCTGGTAAGTAACTTCATATTTGGAATTAAGAAATTGAGCTATGATGTTCTAGGTGATTAGATAATAGATAATAGATAAAAATAAAAATCCAAAAAATATCTGAATTCCAATAGGCATTACTTTTGTTATTCAGCAAAAAAAATGAAGTTATGGCTTCGGTATGTTCCATATTACCCCCTCCGTACGGAATTACTTGTCGTGAAAACAGATGTATCTAGACGTATTTTAGTTCTACACACATCCATTTTTATTTATTTTTGCGATTACTAAACAGTATAACACAGCTAGCTAGGGCCCCTCGCAGCGATTTGATGTCCTATACCGTTGGATCCCGCAAACAGCGATTTGATGTCCTATACCGTTGCATCCCACAAACGGATGTACTAGATCGTTTGAACCTCCGACTGTGCGTCCCTGGAACTCTTCACCCATACGCCGCGCGTTATGGCTAAGCCCAAACGTCACAGGGCTGCTGCTCTGGAGATGGACCTGGAAGCCCTCTCGTTAATCAAGCCAAGAAATCCCCGCAGGGCCTGCTAGGCCACGCGAGTCCGCGCAAGCCAGGCTCATCCCCTGTCGATCATCCTTTCGAGCATAATTGGTTTGCTGCCAAAAATTGGCATGCCAACATTTGGTATTGTCTCAAATATTGGCAACTACTTGTCAGGACCCCGATCCTAAGTCACACCGATCTAGCATGTAACACTTCATATCACTTTGCGGCCTCACACACGGTATTCCCACGGGTGCCGCCTTACCTGGCTGGGACCGTTTGCGCCTTTTGGCTCACATATATGATAGTGTCGCTAGCATCCATATGACAAAGAGTCCGGGCTGACATGGCTAGTCGTGAACCAAAAGTGGCACTAACTTACAGGGACAGGCATACATGACCCAATAACGAACGTGTCGGTCATCAGCGAGTGAATCCGGGCTATAGCAACTGGGCTAGCAGGACTCCGGTAGACACCGCGTGACATTTCCCCGAAGGGACAGACACAGGAACAAAGAAGGACACATGCCGGCCAGCCTAAGTGTTCCGGAGCAGTAGCAAGCTACCAAGGCTCAGTGGAAGCACTAGGAGACATTTCCCGGTAAGAGAGGCTACCAAGGATAAACAACTAGTTAGTCAGATCCCACACATACCAAGCATTTCAATAACATACACACAATATGCTCGATATGTGCAAATACAACATGGCATCACAACATGACTCTACAACTCAAGTATTTATTCAATAGGCTCCGAGGAGCGAGATATTACAAACATTGGTCTCACGACCCGACATTCAGAGCATACAAGTCAAAGCACAAGCGGAAGCTTAACATGTCTGGGTACAGACATCTATAAATGAAAAAGGCTGAGAAGCCTGACTATCTACCAGATCCTGCTGAGGGCACAAGATCGTAGCTGAGGTAACAAGCTAAACGTCGAAGTCCACGCAGAACTACTAGTGAGACTGAAATCTCTCTGGAAAAACGTGAGTACAAATGTACCCAGCAAGACTTACATCAGAACTATCTACATATGTATCATTATCAACAAAGGGGATGGTGGGGTTTAACTGCAGCAAGCCAGCTTTGACTCGGTGGCTATCCTGAACTACGACTGCAAATAACTCTTTTGAGGTGGCGCACACGAGTCCACATATTCACCAACCAATACACCACTATGGATCCGCTCCCGTCTCCCTACAAGAACGCCATCCATAGCACTCACGCTTATCTTGCGCATTTTAAAGTATCCACTTTCACTTGTCTATGAACTATTATAGGCAACCCAGAAGTCCTTTTCCGCGGACACGGCTATTCGAATAGATGATGTTAACCCTGCATGGGTGTACTTCTTCACACACGCTCTCACCACTTACCGCCGTTTACACGACATGTACTCGGCAACCTTCAAGCGGAAGCCTAACGTGGGTGTCGGCCACAGCCTACCTAAACACTCAAGTCTCTATCCAAGTTTATCGCCTATTCAGGTTCCATCCGCAGGGAGTCCGGCCGAGGTTTCCACATACGGCCCCGAACAATGTGTACAGGGTTCCGTGACACCAAACGGGCGCACGGCATACCCGGCCACGTGCCTACCGCATCACAGCCCACCCTTGGGGTCAGCGCTGCCCATGGCCTCCAGCATACTACAAACACCAGAAACTACTTGCAACTCCTAGACAGAGGACAAGGGTGATTAAGAAGCCGAGAGGGTCCATTGGTTTCGGGCCCAATGCGTGGTAGTAGCTGTTTCATGGATCACAAACACAGAACTCAGTTCCTGAGGACGGCTTCAGTGAGACAACCCACCATGTACTCCTACATGGCCTCTCACCGCTACCTTTACCAAATCATGTTCACACACTTAGCTCACACACAGTAGGACATGTTCACACACCTCTGATTCATCCCCGATGAATCAGACCTGACTCAACTCTAAGCAGTAGCAGGCATGACAAATAAGCATGAATGAGTAGGCACAACAGGGCTCAAACAACTCCTACTCATGCTAGTGGGTTTCATCTATTTACTATGGCAATGACAGGTCATGCAGAGGATAAAGGGGTTCAACTACCGTAGCAAGTAACAGATGAATCGTTGTTGTCCTAATGTAGTAAAAGAGAGGAGGAGCGAAAGAGTGGGATTGTATCGGAATGAACAAGGGGGTTTTGCTTGCCTGGCACTTCTGAAGATAGCATTGAGTCTTCATCAGTGTCAATGATCACAACGTTGGAACATCGCCTACTGAGAGGGGACAAATCCGGCAATAGAGAAGAAATACAATCAATGCAATGCACAATATGATGCATGATCATGAGATGTCAATATGCTGTGTGCTGGGTTAATGCAACTAAAACCATAGTGGTTTGAGCTTATTTGAATCAAAGATTCAAATACAAGCCTAAACTATGAACTCATATAAGTGCATTATCATGTTTCATCTAAACATCAAGGTTAGGTTGCTCTAACATGCATGAAACCAGTACAGATGGAAAGCTTGGATTTTTCTGATCATTTTTCATATATAATTTGTTTGATTTGGAGCTACGGTTGATTTTCTATGATTTTCAGAAGTTTTGGGTATTTTCTAGAATTTCCTGTATAAGAATAATTCCAGTAATTGAATTAATGCGTCAGCATTGCGTCAGGGTGATGTCAGTAGGTCAAAGGCGCCAGCCCAGGTCAAACCTGACGGCTAGGACCCACGGGTCAGTGTAACAGGGCTGGTTTGGGTGGATGACATGTGGGACCAGGTCAACAAACACGTCAGCAAGTCAACTCTGTCGTGTGGGGTCAGTCAACGTGTGAGGTGGCCAGGTCAAACTGACCTGTGGGGCCCTTGGGGGATAGTTTAAACTAAACAGGAGCTAAACTAGGTTGATTAGGCAGTGGGGCCCGTATGTCAGTGAGAGAGGAGGCTAATTAGCGGAGTCATTAGCGACCAATGACGGTGCCACGTCGACTTCGCCGGAGTTCGGCCGGCGTCGACCAAACCAACGGCGGAGGCTCGCCGGAGTTGAGTTAAAGGGAGCGGCTGGACGCGCGAAGGCCACCAGGAGGTAGCCCGTGCTCTTCCGCATCCAACGGAGCAGGAAGGAGCGGACGGGGTGTGATGTACTCGCCGGAGTCGAGCTCGCGGCGGCGGCCGGAGCTCAGCCATGCACGAGCAGGGGGCTGCGGTGCACTAACGACCCAATGGAGAGGCTGGGCGGCGTCGCTGGGCTACCCGGAGCACGACGGCCAGCAGCGCAAGGTGAGGCGAGCTCAACAGCGAGTGGAGCAACGGCAATGGCGGACGGCGAGCTTTGGTGACGGTGGGAACGACTCTACTGCAAGCTACAGGCCATGGGAACAGGGGGAAACGGTGAAGAAGCTCACTGGGAGGTCGAAGCGCGGCTCAGCAAGCTCGGGGATGTCCTGTGTGCGGCAAATCAACGGCGGCCGTGGTTGGAGCCCGAGGTGGAAGACGACGGCGACGAGGTCGATGCAGGGCTTCCCGGCTCACTTGGATTGGTGAGGAAGAAGAGTAGGCCGAGGCGGAGCTCTGGAATGCGTCGGGGAGGTGAGGGAGAGGCTCTGGGCGCGGCAACAGGGGAGGCGGCGACAGTGGCGTTCGGCCGTTCGCGGGAGAGAGAAACAGAGGAGGGGGAGGAGCACAGGGAGAGTGAGAGAGAGCTGGACGGCTCTTGGGGTCGCGTGGCGCCCTCAGGAGAGGCCGGGGCTAGCAGGCAGGGAGGAGCTGGCCAGGACGCGTGCCCGCGCGCGGCAACCACGCGCCCCTGTCCTTCTGTCTAGGGAGGAAGACGACAGGGGGTTGCGGTGGTGGGTTGGGCCAGAACAGGAGCTGGGTCGGCTGTGCTGCAGGTAAGAGCTAGGTAACTTTCTTCTCTCTCTCTCTCTTATTTCTTTTCTATTTCTGTTATTTTGTTTTGATTTAGTTTGGAAACTAAACCATTTTAAAACTTTCTGTAAATTTTTATGTGAGCTCAGAGAGCTAGTCCAAGGTCACATGCAAACTTACAAAATATTTGAACATTATTTCTTATATAGCAGAAATAATTCCAACCCAAATATATTATTGATTTAAATCAAAGACCCAAAATAAATTATTTCTGTGACTCCAAAAATATTGGTTTGAATTTTACCTCATGCTAATATTTTCACAGAATAATAGGAACATTTTCTTGGGCTCATTTGATGAGATTTAAATGTTGGTTATTTCTAGAGGTTTTTCTGAGGCTTTTGAAAATTCCTCAATTGAAGTTTCATTTGAATTTAAACATGATGCACACAAGAAGCTAGCCTAGGTCAGACCAGAATTAGGGATGTGACAACTCACCCCCACTAAACAAGAATCTCGTCCCGAGATTCAAGACGTGAGGTAAGAAGACAAAGGGGACAATAAGCATTACAAACTTCAAGATCCAACTATCTTCTCGAGGTTGTTGATTTGTCGACTCAAATTGATCTTGACGTCCTTGCTTTCGAGATCTTCAACCAACATGAGGACAAAGAGCGAAACATGTCCACATGGACGGATCATCTTAATGATCACAAGATCAACTCACGGGGTGAATCATTGAAACATCTCTCGGACTGAGACACGAAGCACACCTCCAAAGGAATGGAGTGGAACAGATGACGGAGGTTGACCAGGTAGACTACAATTCCACACTTAAGAAGGTGGTGAACGGTTGTCAACGTAGGGAGGAGTTGAATTGCCATGATACTATAACGAGACATCTTGAGGCACGTGACTCGTAGAAATATTCCCTTAAGTGGCAAAAAAATTACCTTTGATTCAGAGATCATTGAAACTCTTTATACCAGCTTAAGGAAAATCACAATTGATCATTTGAAAGAGTCTGAAAGAATGACATTCTTGGGCCAGAATGGATGATGTGGATTACCTTGTTGAAGACAACACAAGGGATGATTTTGCTTATCACCGAAAATGGATGAGACCCATGGTAGGACCACTTTTGAAAATGATCATGATCAGTAATACTGAGAAGGGTAATCCAGAGTAGGGTGGCACGATGGCGGTGCAAGCTGGGAACAACATGCAAATGATGGGAATGATTCTGGTAACTGGGGAGAAACTCAATAGTAGAGAGTGAGTCCACTGTTGAAAAGTTATAGCATAATCGAGGAAACTGGGAGCAATCCCCATTAGTGCCGATGATAACACCTAGTGCTTATGTGTCCTCTCAAGAACTTGAGCATTTCCATAATCATCAAGGTTTTACCAATATCCGTGTCAAGGATCCTGGCAACACAACTTACTACCATGATGAATGGTGATGGATGATGCATATGCAAAAGAAGATAACACCCTCTCAGATTTCACCTTAGCAGAGCCAAGGAAACAAAATCTGGATGATCGACCAAGAGACATTTAGCACTCCGCTTCTAATGTTCTCCTTGATGTGCTAGCGTAATCCATTCATAGATATGGTTTGATATCTAGGACATCAAGTAAAAGGTCGGACTTCGGGATCTCAAAAATCCATAAGGGTCAACTAGGGAGTAAATCCCACGAAATCCTTATGGGGAGGTAGCCAACTTTCTCAATCAAGAGCCTACAATAATGGGTCTTCCGGCTAGATGTGTTGGCCACGACATCCATTTTACCGGGTTACAAAGAGACCAATATTATAGTTCTTGGGAAAACGTTCCAACCATCATATCTGCCTGAGATTCAGATCTGGTTGATGTCAGAATAATCTAGACTCATCGAGTCTGGAAAGAAAAATGAAAGTTTGCAACACAAATTGACGAGATGATGTTGCGAGATTCTCGGGAAAATGAACTACGATAGTAAGCTCCAAAACATGAGCTGGTTGTGCCACAAACATGTGAACACGTTGTCCGAGACAAGCAAGACCACACAGTAGTCTTATAATAAAACACTACCGAGTTCAGGAGGGGAACCATCATCGAGGATATCGAAGTCCTTGCATAAGTCTTGCTCTTAAGAAGGAACTTCTTCTCCTTGAACAAATCAATCAGTGGCTTGGTGTGCTAGGAATACATATATAATGAAGGTTGCAAGTCTCCGAACCACAGGATACTTCGCACGTATGCATGAACGATTTGGGATGGTTCCAAAGGAAGCAACATTGAATTTCTCGAATCCATGGCGGCAACTTGCATCAAATGCACATGAATTAGAGGAAATCACTTCTTTCGTCCGGGCATATGCTCCATGCACGGGACATGAAGATAATGCTTATAAAAGTTTCCAACACTAGCTTAATGTTCAACAAAATTATGGAGAGGACAAGGATGTTGTCGATGGTCTCAGCAACAATTCATCCATGTTACCATAAAAATGGAGTTCCACAATTATGTGATCAAGTGATAGCATTGGTCAGACCCAAAAGATATAATGGTGTATGCTCAAGGGATCAACCACGAGTAAGGCAACATTACGAATATCATGATAGTGCAAGTGGGAGACTGAAGAAAATATGCCCTAGAGGCAATAATAAAGTTATTATTTATTTCCTCATATCATGATAAATGTTTATTATTCATGCTAGAATTGTATTAACCGAAAACATGATACATGTGTGAATACATAGACAAACATATAGTCACTAGTATGCCTCTACTTGACTAGCTCATTAATCAAAGATGGTTGTGTTTCCTAACCATAGACATGTGTTGTCATTTGATTAATGGGATCACATCATTAGGAGAATGATGTGATTGACATGACCCATTCCGTTAGCCTAGCAATTGATCGTTTAGTATATTGCTATTGCTTTCTTCATGACTTATACATGTTCCTGTAACTATGAGAATTATGCAACTCCCGTTTACCGGAGGAACACTTTGGGTACTACCAAACGTCACAACGTAACTGGGTGATTATAAAGGAGTACTACAGGTGTCTCCGAAGGTACATGTTGAGTTGGCGTATTTCGAGATTAGGTTTTGTCACTCCGATTGTCGGAGAGGTATCTCTGGGCCCTCTCGGTAATGCACATCATTATAAGCCTTGCAAGCAATGTGATCAAATGAGTTGGTTACGGGATGATGCATTACGGAACGAGTAAAGAGACTTGCCGGTAACGAGATTGAACTAGGTATTGGATACCGACGATCAAATCTCGGGCAAGTAACATACCGATGACAAAGGGAACAACGTATGTTGTTATGCGGTTTGACCGATAAAGATCTTCGTAGAATATGTAGGAACCAATATGGGCATCCAGGTTCCGCTATTGGTTATTGACCGAGAATAGTTCTAGGTCATGTCTACATAGTTCTCGAACCCGTAGGGTCCGCACACTTAACGTTACGATGACAGTTTTATTATGAGTTTATAAGTTTTGATGTACTGAAGTTTGTTCGGAGTCCCGGATGTGATCACGGACATAACGAGGAGTCTCGAAATGGTCGAGACATAAAGATCGATATATTGGAAGCCTATATTTGGACATCGGAATCGTTCCGGGTGAAATCGGCATGTTACCGGAGTACCGGGAGGTTACCGGAACCCCCCGGGGGGTTATTGGGCCTACATGGGCCTCGAGGGAGAAGAGGGAAGGAGGCAGGAGGGGGCCGCATACCCCTCCCCTTCCTAGTCCGAATAGGACAAGGGAAGGGGGGCGGCGCCCCCCCTTTCCTTCCCCTCTTCCTCCTCTTTCCCCCCTTCTCCTATTCCAACTAGGAGAGAAGGGAGTCCTACTCCCGGTGGGAGTAGGACTCCCCCCTTGGCGCGCCCTCCTTGGCCGGCCGCCTCCTCCCCCCTAGCTCCTTTATATACGGGGGTGGGGGGCACCCCATAGACACACAAGTTGATCTACGAATCGTTCCTTAGCCGTGTGCGGTGCCCCCCTCCATCATATTCCACCTCGGTCATATCGTCGCGGAGTTTAGGCGAAGCCCTGCGCCGGTAGAGCATCATCATCGTCACCACGCCGTCGTGCTGACGGAACTCATCCCCGAAGCTTTGCTGGATCGGAACCCGGGGATCGTCATCGAGCTGAACGTGTGCTGAACTCGGAGGTGCCGTATGTTCGGTGCTTGGATCAGTCGGATCGTGAAGACGCACGACTACATCAACCGCGTTGTGCTAACGCTTCCGCTTACGATCTACGAGGGTACGTGGACAACACTCTCCCCTCTCGTTGCTATGCCATCACCATGATCTTGCGTGTACGTAGGAAATTTTTTGAAATTACTACGTTCCCCAACAGTGGCATCCGAGCCTAGGTTTTATGCGTTGATGTTATATGCACGAGTAGAACACAAGTGAGTTGTGGGCGATACAAGTCATACTGCTTACCAGCATGTCATACTTTGGTTCGGCGGTATTGTGAGATGAAGCGGCCCGGACCGACATTACGCGTACGCTTACACGAGACTGGTTTCACCGTTACGAGCACTCGTGCTTAAAGGTGGCTGGCGGGTGTCTGTCTCTCTCACTTTAGCTGAATCGAGTGTGGCTACACCCGGTCCTTGCGAAGGTTAAAACAGCACCAACTTGACGAACTATCGTTGTGGTTTTTATGCGTAGGTAAGAACGGTTCTTGCCAAAGCCCGTAGCAGCCACGTAAAATTTGCAACAACAAAGTAGAGGACGTCTAACTTGTTTTTGCAGGGCATGTTGTGATGTGATATGGTCAAGACGTGATGCTATATTTTATTGTATGAGATGATCATGTTTTGTAACCAAAGTTATCGGCAACTGGCAGGAGCCATATGGTTGTTGCTTTATTGTATGAAATGCAAACGCCCTGTAATTGCTTTACTTTATCTCTAAGCGGTAGCGATAGTCGTAGAAGCAATAGATGGCGTAACGACAACGATGCTACGATGGAGATCAAGGTGTCGCGCCGGTGACGATGGTGATCACGACGGTGCTTCGAAGATGGAGGTCACAAGCACAAGATGATGATGGCCATATCATATCACTTATATTGATTGCATGTGATGTTTATCCTTTGTGCATCTTATCTTGCTTTGATTGACGGTAGCATTTTAAGATGATCTCTCACTAATAATCAAGAAGTGTTCTCCCTGAGTATGCACCGTTGCGAAAGTTCTTCGTGCTGAGACACCACGTGATGATCGGGTGTGATAGGCTCTACGTTCAAATACAACGGGTGCAAAACAGTTACACACGCGGAATACTCAGATCATACTTGACGAGCCTAGCATATACAGATATGGCCTCGGAACACGGAGACCGAAAGGTCGAACGTGAATCATATAGTAGATATGATCAACATAGTGATGTTCACCATTGAAACTACTCCATCTCACGTGATGATCGGACATGGTTTAGTTGATTTGGATCACGTGATCACTTAGATGACTAGAGAGATGTCTGTCTAAGTGGGAGTTCTTAAGTAATATGATTAATTGAACTTAAATTTATCATGAACTTAGTACCTGATAGTATTTTGCTTGTCTATGTTTGTCTGTAGATAGATGGCTCGTGCTGTTGTTCCGTTGAATTTTAATGCGTTCCTTGAGAAAGCAAAGTTGAAAGATGATGGTAGCAATTACACGGACTGGGTCCTTAACCTGAGGATTACCCTCATTGCTGCATAGAAAAGTTACGTCCTGGAAGCACCGCTGGGTGCCAGGCCTGCTGCTGATGCAACTGACGACATTAAGAACGTCTGGCAGAGCAAAGCTGATGACAACTCGATAGTTCAGTGTGCCATGCTTTACGGCTTAGAACCGGGTCTTCAACGACGTTTTGAACGTCATGGAGCATATGAGATGTTCCAGGAGTTGAAGTTAATATTTCAAGCAAATGCCCGGACTGAGAGATATGAAGTCTCCAATAAGTTCTATAGCTGCAAGATGGAGGAGAATAGTTCTGTCAGTGAACATATACTCAAAATGTCTGGGTATAATAATCACTTGATTCAACTGGGAGTTAATCTTCCTGATGATAGTGTCATTGACAGAATTCTTCAATCACTGCCACCAAGCTACAAGAGCTTCGTGATGAACTATAATATGCAAGGGATGAACAAGACTATTCCCGAGCTCTTCGCAATGCTAAAAGCCGCGGAGGTAGAAATCAAGAAGGAGCATCAAGTGTTGATGGTTAACAAGACCACCAGTTTCAAGAAAAAGGGCAAAGGGAAGAAGAAGGGGAACTTCAAAAAGAACAGCAAGCAAGTTGCTGCTCAAGAGAAGAAACCCAAGTCTGGACCTAAGCCTGAAACTGAGTGCTTCTACTGCAAGCAGACTGGACACTGGAAGCGGAACTGCCCCAAGTATTTGGCGGATAAGAAGGATGGCAAAGTGAACAAAGGTATATGTGATATACATGTTATTGATGTGTACCTTACTAATGCTCGCAGTAGCACCTGGGTATTTGATACTGGTTCTGTTGCTAATATTTGCAACTCGAAACAGGGACTACGGATTAAGCGAAGATTGGCTAAGGACGAGGTGACGATGCGCGTGGGAAATGGTTCCAAAGTCGATGTGATCGCGGTCGGCACGCTACCTCTACATCTACCATCGGGATTAGTTTTAGACCTAAATAATTGTTATTTGGTGCCAGCGTTGAGCATGAACATTATATCTGGATCTTGTTTGATGCGAGACGGTTATTCATTTAAATCAGAGAATAATGGTTGTTCTATTTATATGAGTAATATCTTTTATGGTCATGCACCCTTGAAAAGTGGTCTATTTTTATTGAATCTCGATAGTAGTGATACACATATTCATAGTGTTGAAACCAAAAGATGCAGAGTTGATAACGATAGTGCAACTTATTTGTGGCACTGCCGTTTAGGTCATATCGGTGTAAAGCGCATGAAGAAACTCCATACTGATGGGCTTTTGGAATCACTTGATTATGAATCACTTGGTACTTGCGAACCGTGCCTCATGGGCAAGATGACTAAAACGCCGTTCTCCGGAACTATGGAGCGAGCAACTGATTTGTTGGAAATCATACATACTGATGTTTGTGGTCCAATGAATGTTGAGGCTCGCGGCGGGTATCGTTATTTTCTCACCTTCACAGATGATTTGAGCAGATATGGGTATATCTACTTGATGAAACACAAGTCTGAAACATTTGAAAAGTTCAAAGAATTTCAGAGTGAAGTGGAAAATCATCGTAACAAGAAAATAAAATTTCTACGATCTGATCGTGGAGGAGAATATTTGAGTTACGAGTTTGGTCTACACTTGAAACAATGCGGAATAGTTTCGCAACTCACGCCACCCGGAACACCACAACGAA
Source organism: Triticum aestivum (assembly GCF_018294505.1). Lineage (NCBI taxonomy): Eukaryota > Viridiplantae > Streptophyta > Magnoliopsida > Poales > Poaceae > Triticum > Triticum aestivum. The sequence goes on from NC_057810.1 coordinate 631,756,860, forward strand.
ATGGTGTGTCCGAACGTCGTAATCGTACTTTACTAGATATGGTGCGATCTATGATGTCTCTTACTGATTTACCGCTATCGTTTTGGGGTTATGCTTTAGAGACGGCCGCATTCACGTTAAATAGGGCACCATCAAAATCCGTTGAGACGACGCCTTATGAACTGTGGTTTGGCAAGAAACCAAAGTTGTCGTTTCTTAAAGTTTGGGGCTGCGATGCTTATGTGAAGAAACTTCAACCAGATAAGCTCGAACCCAAATCGGAGAAATGTGTCTTCATAGGATACCCAAAAGAGACTATTGGGTACACCTTCTATCACAGATCTGAGGGCAAGATTTTCGTTGCTAAAATCGGATCCTTTCTAGAGAAGGAGTTTCTCTCGAAAGAAGTGAGTGGGAGGAAAGTAGAACTTGATGAGATAACTGTATCTACTCCCTTATTGGAAAGTAGTTCATCACAAGAACCGGTTCCTGTGACAACTACACCAATTAGTGAGGAAGCTAATGATATTGATCATGAAACTTCAGATCAAGTTTCTACTAAACCTCGTAGGTCTACCAGAGTAAGATCCGCACCAGAGTGGTATGGTAATCCAATTCTGGAAGTCATGTTGCTTGACCATGATGAACCTACGAACTATGAGGAAGCGATGATGAGCCCAGATTCCGCAAAATGGCTAGAGGCCATGAAATCTGAGATGGGATCCATGTATGAAAACAAAGTATGGACTTTGGTTGACTTGCCCGATGATCGGCAAGCAATTGAGAATAAATGGATCTTTAAGAAGAAGACTGACGCTGATGGTAATGTAACTGTCTATAAAGCTCGACTTGTTGCGAAAGGTTTTCGACAAATTCAAGGAGTTGACTATGATGAGACTTTCTCACCCGTAGCGATGCTTAAGTATGTCCGAATCATGTTATCTATTGCTGCATTTCATGATTATGAAATTTGGCAAATGGATGTCAAAACTGCATTCTTGAATGGATTTCTGGAAGAAGAGTTGTATATGATGCAGCCAAAAGGTTTTGTTGATCCAAAAGGTGCTAACAAAGTGTGCAAGCTCCAGCGTTCCATTTATGGACTGGTGCAAGCATCTCGGAGTTGGAATAAACGCTTTGATAGTGTGATCAAAGCATATGGTTTTATACAGACTTTTGGAGAAGCCTGTATTTACAAGAAAGTGAGTGGGAGCTCTATAGCATTTCTGATATTATATGTAGATGACATATTATTAATTGGAAATGATATAGAATTTCTGGATAGCATAAAGGGATACTTGAATAAAAGTTTTTCAATGAAAGACCTCGGTGAAGTTGCTTACATATTGGGCATCAAGATCTATAGAGATAGATCAAGACGCTTAATAGGACTTTCACAAAGCACATACCTTGATAAAATTTTGAAAAAGTTCAAAATGGATCAGGCAAGGAAAGGGTTCTTGCCCGTACTACAAGGTATGAAGTTGAGTCAAACTCAATGCCCGACCACAGCAGAAGATAGAGAGAAAATGAAAGATGTTCCCTATGCTTCAGCCATAGGCTCTATCATGTATGCAATGCTGTGTACCAGACCTGACGTATGCTTAGCAATAAGCTTGGCAGGAAGGTAGCAAAGTAATCCAGGAGTGGATCACAGGACAGCGGTCAAGAACATCCTGAAATACCTGAAAAGGACTAAGGATATGTTTCTCGTATATGGAGGTGACAAAGAGCTAGTCGTAAATGGTTACGTCGATGCAAGCTTTGACACTGATCCGGACGATTCTAAATCGCAAACCGGATATGTGTTTTTATTAAACGGTGGAGCTGTAAGTTGGTGCAGTTCTAAACAAAGCGTCGAGGCGGGATCTACATGTGAAGCGGAGTACATAGCTGCTTCGGAAGCAGCAAATGAAGGAGTCTGGATGAAGGAGTTCATTTCCGATCTAGGTGTCATACCTAGTGCATCGGGACCAATGAAGATCTTCTGTGACAATACTGGTGCAATTGCCTTGGAAAGGAATCCAGATTTCACAAGAGGACCAAGCACATCAAGAGACGCTTCAATTCCATACGGGACTAAGTCCAAGTGGGAGACATAGAGATTTTCAAGATACATACGGATCTGAATGTTGCAGATCCGTTGACTAAGCCACTCTCACGAGCAAAACATGATCAGCACCAAGACTCCATGGGTGTTAGAATCATTACTATGTAATCTAGATTATTGACTCTAGTGCAAGTGGGAGACTGAAGGAAATATGCCCTAGAGGCAATAATAAAGTTATTATTTATTTCCTAATATCATGATAAATGTTTATTATTCATGCTAGAATTGTATTAACCGGAAACATGATACATGTGTGAATACATAGACAAACATATAGTCACTAGTATGCCTCTACTTGACTAGCTCATTAATCAAAGATGGTTGTGTTTCCTAACCATAGACATGTGTTTTCATTTGATTAATGGGATCACATCATTAGGAGAATGATGTGATTGACATGACCCATTCCGTTAGCCTAGCAATTGATCGTTTAGTATATTGCTATTGCTTTCTTCATGACTTATACATGTTCCTGTAACTATGAGAATTATGCAACTCCCGTTTACCGGAGGAACACTTTGGGTACTACCAAACGTCACAACGTAACTGGGTGATTATAAAGGAGTACTATAGGTGTCTCCGAAGGTACATGTTGAGTTGGCGTATTTCGAGATTAGGTTTTGTCACTCCGATTGTCGGAGAGGTATCTCTGGGCCCTCTCGGTAATGCACATCATTATAAGCCTTGCAAGCAATGTGACCAAATGAGTTGGTTACGGGATGATGCATTACGGAACGAGTAAAGAGACTTGCCGGTAACGAGATTGAACTAGGTATTGGATACCGACGATCAAATCTCGGGCAAGTAACATACTGATGACAAAGGGAACAACGTATGTTGTTATGCGGTTTGACCGATAAAGATCTTCGTAGAATATGTAGGAACCAATATGGGCATCCAGGTTCCGCTATTGGTTATTGACCGAGAATAGTTCTAGGTCATGTCTATATAGTTCTCGAACCCGTAGGGTTCGCACGCTTAACGTTACGATGACAGTTTTATTATGAGTTTATAAGTTTTGATGTACCGAAGTTTGTTCGGCATCCCGGATGTGATCACGGACGTAACGAGGAGTCTCGAAATGGTCGAGACATAAATATCGATATATTGGAAGCCTATATTTGGACATCGGAATCGTTCCGGGTGAAATCGGCATTTTACCGGAGTACCGGGAGGTTACCGGAACCCCCCGGGGGGTTATTGGGCCTACATGGGCCTCGAGGGAGAAGAGGGACGGAGGAAGGAGGGGGCCACGCGCCCCTCCCCTTCCTAGTATGAATAGGACAAGGGAAGGGGGGGGGCGCCCCCCCCTTTCCTTCCCCTCTTCCTCCTCTTTCCCCTCTCCTATTCCAACTAGGAAAGAAGGGAGTCCTACTCCCGGTGGGAGTAGGACTCCCCCCTTGGCGCGCCCTCCTTGGCCGTCCGCCTCCTCCCCCCTGGCTCCTTTATATATGGGGGCGGGGGGCACCCCATAGACACACAAGTTGATCTACGGATCGTTCCTTAGCCATGTGCGGTGCCCCCCTCCACCATATTCCACCTCGGTCATATCGTCGCGGAGTTTAGGCGAAGCCCTGCGCCGGTAGAGCATCATCATCGTCACCACGCCGTCGTGCTGACGGAACTCATCCCCGAAGCTTTGCTGGATCAGAGCCCGGGGATCGTCATCGAGCTGAACGTGTGCTGAACTCGGAGGTGTTGTACGTTCGGTGCTTGGATCGGTCGGATCGTGAATACGTACGACTACATCAACCGCGTTGTGCTAACGCTTCTGCTTACGGTCTACGAGGGTACGTGGACAACACTCTCCCCTCTCGTTGTTATGCCATCACCATGATCTTGCGTGTACGTAAGATTTTTTTTTGAAATTACTACGTTCCCCAACAGCATTTGATCTGCATAATACAATTGCTTTGACCCAATCCTAGAAATGGATGAGGTACTGGAGTTTATTTCTCCTAGTCATTCTGAACTAGAATGGCTTGACGGACCACAAGAGTAATAGGCATCAATGAATGAACGCACGCATACTCTTGACTATCAATTGATAGACGATGGTCAGAAGACAACTAAAGAGGGACAATCCCAAAAGAACATATGATTTTCTGAGTTGTGGATGCATGGACTAGCATGTCGAACGAATTCAACATATTTCTTCCGGATAACCCATGCAGAAAGGTTGAACTGGCAGAGTCGCAATATAGAATGGAGAACCCGTCGAGAGCACTCCTATTGTGATCTTTTGATCCAACGAACATCTGCCGTAAGTGGTTCATAGTATTTGGAAGAAGGGAATACCATGGACCTTGAGGACTATTGAAAATGTTACTAATTTCCTAAAGGAACTAGCAACACTATCAACATGAGGTAAGTGGGGTGAATCTCGGTTCGAAAACCCAGGAGTAGAATACCTACCAACTAAATGGCATCACGGGATGCTTTCGAGAATGACGACCAGATTCATCACGCTGGGAACACAGGCATGGCTAGGGTACTAGGTGATACTCTAGACACCTAGGGTCATAATAATAGCTCCAACATAAATGCCAAGGCAACAAAGTACCTCAACTCACCGGTTTAGTGTGGTTAATCTGGCCCAAAGGAACATCGAAACGAGAGGAAGGGATTTTGCAAATGCTTCAGACTATTTTAGAAACATGGGTAGACTCGAACAGCATAACGGCTGTAAATGCTCAAAAGAATTTGAGACATGCTACAAAAATGATGGCATAACCACCCGATCATCATAATATAAAGGTTCTGAGATCAACTATGAACACACAGAGGTAGAAACTGAACTGAGGCTTAATCCATCAATCATATAAGTCTACGGACTGGTAACACGTGATCCTAATAGAAAGAAGAGAAAGCCTAGTTTCTTAACCCCGCAGGAAAGATAAGATGACGCATATCAGAAGGGCATGAGATATAAGGAGTAAAAAGAGCCTTACGTTCCATCCCACAATCAATTCCCTTATATAACTAAAGAATTTCTAGACACAACTTCGACCAGTTTGGCTTGCTAATCCTACAAGCAGTCAGGCTCTGATACCAAAGCTGTCAGGACCCCGATCCTAAGTCACATCGATCTAGCATGTAACACTTCATATCACTTTGCAGCCTCACGCACGGTATTCCCACGGGTGCCGCCTTACCTGGCCAGGACCGTTTGCGCCTTTTGGCTCACGTATATGATAGTGCCGCTAGCATCCATATGACAAAGAACCTGGGCTGACATGGCTAGTCGTGAACCCAAAGTGGCACTAACTTACAGGGACAGGCATACATGACCCAACAACGAACGTGTCGGTCATCAGCGAGTGAATTCGGGCTATAGCAACTGAGCTAGCAGGACTCCGGTAAACCGGGCTGTAGCAGGCTAACAGGACTCCGGTAGACACCGCGTGACATTTCCCCGAAGGGACAGACACCGGAACGAAGAAGGACACATGCCGGCCAGCCTAAGTGTTCTGGAGCAGTAGCAAGCTACCAAGGCTCAGTGGAAGCACTAGGAGACATTTCCCGGTAAGAGAGGCTACCAAGGATAAACAACTAGTTAGTCAGATCCCACACATACCAAGCATTTCAATAACATACACACAATATGCTCGATATGTGCAAATACAACATGGCATCACAACATGACTCTACAACTCAAGTATTTATTCAATAGGCTCCGAGGAGCGAGATATTACAAACATGGGTCTCACGACCCGACATTCAGAGCATACAAGTCAAAGCACAAGCGGAAGCTTAACACGTCTGGGTACAGACATCTATAAATGAAAAAGGCTGAGAAGCCTGACTATCTACCAGATCCTGTCGAGGGCACAAGATCGTAGCTGAGGTAACAAGCTAAACATCGGAGTCCACGCGGAACTACTAGTGAGACTGAAATCTCTCTGGAAAAACGTAAAATAGGCAAACGTGAGTACAAATGTACCCAACAAGACTTACATCAGAACTATCTACATATGCATCATTATCAACAAAGGGGATGGTGGGGTTTAACTACAGCAAGCCGGCTTTGACTCGGTGGCTATCCTAAACTACGACTGCAAATATCTCTTTTGAGGTGGCGCACACGAGTCCACATATTCACCAACCAATACACCACTATGGATCCGCTCCCGTCTCCCTATGAGAACGCCATCCATAGCACTCATGCTTATCTTGCGCATTTTAAAGTATCCACTTTCACTTGTCTATGAACTATTATAGGCAACCCAGAAGTCCTTTTCCGCGGACACGGCTATTCGAATAGATGATGTTAACCCTGCAGGGGTGTACTTCTTCACACACGCTCTCACCACTTACCGCCGTTTACACGACATGTACTCGGCAACCTTCAAGCGGAAGCCCAACGTGGGTGTCGGCCACAGCCTACCTAAACACTCAAGTCTCTATCCAGGTTTATCGCCTATTCAGGTTCCATCCGCAGGGAGTCCGGCCGAGGTTTCCACATACGGCCCCGAACGATGTGTACAGGGTTCCGTGACACCAAACGGGCGCCTGGCATACTCGGCCATGTGCCTACCGCATCACAATCCACCCTTGGGGTCAGCGCTGCCCACGGCCTCCAGCATACTACAAACACCAGAAACTACTTGCAACTCCTGGACAGAGGACAAGGGTGATTAAGAAGCCGAGAGGGTCCATTGGTTTCGGGCCCAATGCGTGGTAGTAGCTGTTTCATGGACCACAAACACGGAACTCAGTTCCTGAGGACGGCTTCAATGAGACAACCCACCATGTACTCCTACATGGCCTCTCACCTCTACCTTTACCAAATCGTGTTCACACACTTAGCTCACACACAGTAGGACATGTTCACACACCTCTGATTCATCCCCGATGAATCAGACCTGACTCAACTCTAAGCAGTAGCAGGCATGACAAACAAGCATGAATGAGTAGGCACAACAGGGCTCAAACAACTCCTACTCATGCTAGTGGGTTTCATCTATTTACTGTGCCAATGACAGATCATGCAGAGGATAAAGGGGTTCAACTACCGTAGCAAGTAACAGATGAATCGTTATTGTTCTAATGCAGTAAAAGAGAGCAGGAGCGAGAGAGTGGGATTGTATCGGAATGAACAAGGGGGTTTTGCTTGCCTGGCACTTCTGAAGATAGTATTGAGTCTTCATCAGTGTCAACGATCACAACGTCGGAACATCGCCTACCGAGAGGGGACAAATACCGGCAACAGAGAAGAAATACAATCAATGCAATGCACAATATGATGCATGATCATGAGATGTCAATATGATGTGTGTTGGGCTAATGCAACTAAAACGCGAGTGGTTTGAGCTTACTTGAATCAAAGATTCAAATACAAGCCTAAACAATGAACTCATATAAGTGCATTATCATGTTTCATCTAAACAGCAAGAGGTTGCTCTAACATGCATGAAACCAGTACAGATAGAAAGGTTGGATTTTTCTGATCATTTTTCATATATAATTTGTTTGATTTGGAGCTACGGTTGATTTTCTATGATTTTCAGAAGTTTTGGGTATTTTCTGAAATTTCCTGTATAAGAATAATTCCAGTAATTGAATTAATGCGTCAACATTGCGTCAGGGTGACGTCAGCAGGTCAAAGGCGCCAGCCCAGGTCAAACCTGACGGCTGGGACCCACGGGTCAGTGTAACAGGGCTGGTTTGGGTGGATGACATGTGGGACCAGGTCAACAGCCACGTCAGCAAGTCAACTCTGTCGTGTGGGGTCAGTCAACGTGTGAGGTGGCCAGGTCAAACTGACCTGTGGGGCCCTTTGTGGTTAGTTTAAACTAAACAGGAGCTAAACTAGGTTGATTAGGCAGTGGGGCCCGTATGTCAGTGAGAGAGGGGGCTAATTAGCGGAGTCATTAGCGACTAATGACGGTGCCACGTCGACTTCGCCGGAGTTTGGCCGGCGTCGACCAAACCAACGGCGGAGGCTCGCCAGAGTTGAGCTACGGGGAGCGGCTGGACGCGCGAAGGCCACCAGGAGGTAGCCCGTGCTCTTCCGCATCCAACGGAGCAGGAAGGAGCGGACGGGGTGCGGTGTACTCGCCGAAGTCGAGCTCGCGGCGGCGGCCGGAGCTCGGCCGTGCACGAGCAGGGGGCTGCGGTGCACTAACGACCCAAAGGAGAGGCTGGGCGGCGTCGCTGGGCTACCCGGAGCACGACGGCCAGCAGCGCAAGGCGAGGCGAGCTCAACAGCGAGTGGAGCAACGACAATGGCGGACGGCGAGCTTCGGTGACGGTGGGAACGACTCTACTGCAAGCTACAGGCCATGGGAACAGGGGGAAACGGTGAAGAAGCTCACTGGGAGGTCGAAGCGCAGCTCCGCAAGCTCGGGGATGTCCTGTGTGTGGCAAATCAACGGCGGCCGTGGTCGGAGCCCGAGGTGGAAGACGACGGTGACGAGGTCGATGCAGGGCTTCCCGGCTCACTTGGCTCGGTGAGGAGGAAGAGTAGGCCGAGGCGGAGCTCTGGAATGCGTCGGGGAGGTGAGGGAGAGGCTCTGGGCGCGGCAACAGGGGCGGCGGCGACGGTGGTGTTCAGCCGTTCGCGGGAGAGAGAAACAGAGGAGGGGAGGAGCACGGGGAGAGTGAGAGAGAGCTGGACGGCTCTTGGGGTCGCGTGGCGCCCTCAGGGGAGGCCGGGGCTAGCAGGCAGGGAGGAGCTGGCCAGGACGCGTGCTCGCGTGCGGCAACCACGCGCCCCTGTCCTTCTGTCCAGGGAGGAAGACGACAGGGGGTTGCGGTGGTGGGTTGGGCCAGAACAGGAGCTGGGCCGGCTGTGCTGCAGGTAAGCGCTAGGTAACTTTCTTCTCTCTCTCTCTCTTTTATTTCTTTTCTATTTCTGTTATTTTGTTTTGATTTAGTTTGGAAACTAAACCATTTTAAAACTTTCTGTAAATTTTTATGTGAGCTCAGAGAGCTAGTCCAAGGTCACTTGCAAACTTACAAAATATTTGAACATTATTTCTTATATAGCAGAAATAATTCCAACCCAAATATATTATTGATTTAAATCAAAGACCCAAAATAAATTATTTCTATGACTCCAAAAATATTGGTTTGAATTTTACCTCATGCCAATATTTTCACAGAATAACAGGAACATTTTCTTGGGCTCATTTGATGAGATTTAAATGTTGGTTATTTTTAGAGGTTTTTCTGAGGCTTTTGAAAATTCCTCAATTCAAGTTTCATTTGAATTTAAACATGATGCACACATGAAGCTAGCCTAGGTCAGACCAGAATTAGGGATGTGACACTACTTGATTGGCTACGAGTTGTTTTGTCTATCTCACATAAAGTTGCCAATAGTTGGCAAGTCTTGGTATTGCCAATATTTGGCAATGCCAACATTTGGCAAGCCAAATATTGGTAGCAAACCAATTATGCTCTTCCTTCTCTCGCGAAACCTAATTGCGCGATTGCGGCGGCAGCGGATGGCACCCAGATGCCGGTGACATCCTCTCTCCTCCGTCCCGTGGTTCTTCTCTCCCCTCCCATGGCAGTACATCGCGCCGCCGTGCTCTACCCTCGATGCTCGCTCATGTGTCTGGTCAAAATAATTAGTGGCAAACATGTTCCCCGCGAATGAGGGGCTGGGAGCAACAACTCTAATGTTCGTTCTCGTGGAGACTTGCCTTGTACCACCTGCAAAAATCATTTCTATTATGCCCATCTGTGTTACTACAGACTGTAGAGTGGCTCATGGCAGGGAAGCTGTGTTGTCTTTGTCAGGCGCTAGACTGCAGAAAAACCAATATTATAACTAGCATAAAAAAGGCGTTGAGAAGGCAATATGCGATGTTGCTCTTGTTCCTCTCCTTTCTATCTCATTGATTTTTTTAGTTCTAATTGAACTAGGAAGGTCAAGCGCCCAAATGATTCAGGGTTGTCGCATCCTCTATCTGAATGTTGCTTCCAGGATGAGCAAGGAGAAGAGTGACAAGGAGATCGTGTAATAAGAATATATGCAAATTCATGTTGCCATTGACAGCGTCTGATCCACCATCTTCCAGGATCATGTAAGAATAGTACTTTTTGACTTGTACTATTGTTACGTATTACAAAGTGTGAGAATGTATTTTTTTTTAGTCATTTCCTTCCAGAAGATTGTATATGTTTTGATTTATGGAGTTATCATGTAATGCTTCTTGATTTCCAGTTTCAATTCTGATTTACCTCTAAAACATTGCATAAATTCTTGCACATATTGTACTTCATTTCTGGAATTTCTTGGGGTTTAACTACATGTAAGATCTGTGCCGTATTTCACAAGTTGTTTGTCTTCATTACTGATTAGATGAAGAAGTAGACAGTATTTTCTTGTGTTACAAATGATTTTAACTTATATGATGTACACATCTTTCAAGAACTATTGCAAAACATAGCAGAAGTACGTAAGTCAATTTAAGATGACATGCCAAACCAAAGAGAAGGGAGAAGTCCAAACATGCAAAATTAAAAAGGATAACAACGAGGAGGCAAAGACACGGTATTTATAAAATTAAAAATATTCGAGCTTAGTATTTTTTTTCATGTTTTTTGTTTATTCTATTGTTCTATCATTCGAAGGGATAGGCGCGGCAACGCGCGCTATCATGGTCTAGTAAGTATTCGGGACCGATGGAGTATGTACCATTAAAGGAGAGTTGGTAGGTTTGCCTCACATCCTCCCTCGATATTTTTCTCCCCACACCCCCTCCTCCCATTTGGTTTCTTGTTGATTTTTGGCAATCTCAACTGATGCACAAAATAAAAACCAATGTAAATAGAGTACCTTGGAATAATCTAAACCAAATCGGTACTTTCCCAAAACCATTTCAAGCATTAACTCGATCAAATCAAATTAAATATTACCAAAACCTCAGCTACATCAAAATTCCATTGCCTTCCCCTCTCCATACAGAAATCAAATAAAATCTTACCAAAAACTTCAACTAAATCACCCGCAAAAAAAATCTTCAACTAAATCAAAGCTTTTCTTGCCTTCCCCTATAATCAAATCAAATTAAATCTTACCAAAATCTAGAATATAATGGATGTAAGATATATGTCGGGTAATATTGATGTCGAACCACTAGAATATGTATGTCCAGTTGTAACGCACGGGCAATTAGCTATTGAATAGTTAAGATTGTAGCTGGATCTACGGTGTGATAACATTGTTCAACCATCTAACATTTTTGTTACCCAAAATTAAGCGGAAGAGCTTAACACTGGTTGTGCTGATCATGCTATGCATATGTTGCTTCTGGTAACAACATAGTAATTTCGCCAGCTCTTTCTATTATAAAGATGTATAGTACTTTGTGGCTCTGGTGGTTTGCTCTATATATAACGTCTGACAAAAGACTTTTTCGGCAAAGATTTATAGTAACTTCGCGCTAGCTCATTTTTTTTTTTTGCCAAACAAAAAGTGGAACGACACATGCTGTGCTTATCTTGTTATTATACTGCTTCTAGAAACAACAAAGTAATGTCGCCGTGTTGGAACAACATGTGCCCCCGTGGGTTGGTGCATGCATCAAACCGAGCATGCTCGTCATTTCCTCCATTATAAAAGGAAGACAGTATGAAGAACTCGTACAAACTGATCGTGTGGGGGGTTGATCAAGGACCTAGAGTGAGTTATAAGCTTTATATCAGGATGATGTCAAGATGTACAGTATCTAGAAAGAATTAGTAGGGATGAGAGGTATCAGGAACATAGTTATCAGCAGACCCAGATCCATTTTCTACCTGATCCTGAGAACTTGCTAGATCTGTCGCCGGAGTCAGTACTCATAGCATTGCAAAGAAACAACATTATTTCGTCGTCGGAGTCATGATTCAGTGGATGAACCGACAGAGTGCTGCCTAGGCTACCGCGCTTCATCACGTCGCTCCGACGAGCGAGCGTCCCAGGAAGAGCAGCCGGGCAAGGTGACTGGGATCGAGCTCAGGGTGTAAGCATTTGAATGGGAGATCGAACGGCCGTCATGTCGTCTAGCCGCGGTGAGGAATCAGAGCCCCAAGTTCTTGGCTTCAACAGTGCACTGTTGTTGTGTTTGACCGGGATGCGCGTGTGTCACTGCACGACGGACTAGGTCGTGTGTCGTGTTCCCGCTTCCATTGCATGGAGGGGAGACGTACCAGTGAACTGTATTGGGTGTCCCCGCTTGGCTCTTGCAGCTTTGTTGAGACAACGGAGAAACGCAAGTTGTAGTGGCTGTGTCTGTGTTTCGAGACTTTGTTCTCCTGTGGTCTGTAATAGGGCTAGTCTTTATTTAGTGCTGTTAGGTTTTCGCCCCATGATGATCGTTTTAACGATTGGAGTGGGTTTTCTAGTAGTGCTTTAAACTCGCTTTCCCTTTCTTTTCCTGCCCCCCGTGTTAAACTCGACTGTTATATTTTCATTCTTAGTAATGAAAAGGGGACAGCCCGGTTCAAAAATACGTGCGTCACATCTCTAATTAGTATTGTGATATGAGCTGCAAACAACTTATGTGATCTAATAAGTATTGTGATATGAGCAGCGAACAACTTGTGTGAAACATAAACGTTATCTTCTTGAGCGATTGCGTCTTCTTTCAAACCGGGGTTGCAAATTTGGAAGAACATATATAGTTGGGTATCTAGCTTGGCATGTTTCCACAAAAGAATTCGGCACGATGTTTGTTCAAGGATTCTCTCTCTATCGACTACGGTGACCTGGGACTGCGAGTACGTCTGATGGGCGAAAATGTTTTATGAAACCATGGTTCAGCCGAACCTACGTTCGACACCATTGATTTCTAGACACTATTCATAAGAATCCATGCATGGTTGATTAAAAAATGCAGTTGACATGCATGTTATAGATCCACATGTAGTAGGATGTTAAATCATACGACATAGACCATAGGTTCGGCTGAACCATGGTCCTGAATCACGTCTCTCGTCTAATGGGAGACTTTCCGTGCCTCAACTGTGAGATTGCATCAACCAGCAAGTTCGGCTGTTGACCGACAAATTAATCAGCTTTCCTGTACGTACCAATTGTGAATGGACAAGATCTTGGGTGAAGACCTGTCTCGGCATTATGCCGTGACCAGCGATGGCGGCGGCCAGCCGTCGTGACCTTCCTAGAGGCATCGCTGCTTTGCTGGCCCACCCCTCCTGCGCTGATCCGGCCACTCGGCCTCTTCATAGGAAACCCTTGATCTTATGATAGGACGATGGCGGCGCCTTGGTGCCATTTCCCCTCTTTGGGGGCTTCGTCTTGGAGCTCGGCTTTGGCAAGCGGGACCGGTGGTTGGCGATGATTGTGGCATCCAGGCTTCTGTGGCAACGAGGATGGTGGGAGCGATGTCGGCGACATGACAATGGTTGTGGTAGTCGGCTCTTCTCCGGCGTGTCCGCGGGATCGCCTCGGGTTGTTTAGTTGCTGTGGAGTCAAAGCTGCGGCGGCGGGGCCCTGTGGTATACAATAACTGGCTGCAGGTGGTTCGTTCGGTGATCTCCCGTGGCGTCAGCAGTGTCTAGTTTTGTCCTTCGTAGTTCTTCGTCAGAGTCGGAGCTGTGTTGTCTGGTCGCAGGTGACTGAGTTTGGCGTGGATCTTCTCTCTGCTTCACCTGACCTCTACAATGGCGGTTGAGTCCTTGATCGCATACGGTGAAGTCGAGTCGTTTGCTAAGGTTTAGGGATGGCGATGACGCCTCTAGGAGAGGAGTGATGACGATGACACCTGCGTGCTATCTTGATGAGACCCTCTTTGGAGTGGTGTATGTGGGGTATCTTATGTGTGCTGCTCAACGGTTGTGAGGGTTTTCGCTCGGTTCTCTATAATTAACTGGGCAAGTTGGTTTTTGCTCGGTTTTTTCTAATTAACTGAGCAACTCTCTTCGGCTTAATTAATCGATGAGGCAAAACTTTTGCCTCCGTTTCAAAGAAGAGGATATATGCAGTCTGCTGAGAAATTAGCGAGAATACAGGATCGGTGGTGATCCGAATTGCAAATAAACACCTATTAAAACCATATACAGATGATAGAAAACATCAATAAGCACACATGCACATCTCTGAAAAACATCTTAGAAAAAAGAAACAGATTTCTCATCGCGAGAACGAGAGATAGAGAGGGGGGAGAGAGATAGAGAGGGGGGAGAGAGGGAGAGAGAGAGACACCTTAGGATCAACCACATTCAAACACGTTTTGATTTGTGTGAACATTGAGGCCACCACCGGTGAGGGTGAGAAGGAGGATAAGCGGCAACAAAAATATGATGCCTCGCTAAAATAAACGACGTGGACCTATTGTTGTGTTGAGTGATGGTTATTGGGTTAAGAGTGTGTGCTACTTTTTTTCCGTTGCAACGCACAGGCTCTTTTCCTAGTGTATCAGTGAAAGAAGGATCGGACCGTAAGTCTGTACCATTCGCTGATGAAAATCTCGACTTAGTCTGCATTGAAACAACCAGAAAGCCGTTGCCGGATCAAACGAGCATGAGCGGCGAAATGCCTTGCTCTACAGCTGGACTTAGCAAATCCACTGTTGAACAGATCCGGACACAACCTTAGACGGTGTTGGATGACCTTGCAAATGTCATGTTGTACAAAATTAGAAATCCACGCATGGATTAACGTGCATGTTTCGGGGAATGTTGATCCAGGGTGAAAGTAGTCCTTGTAGAGCAACAGTGCACTAGCGACCCTATCCTGGTTGAAGTCACTCCTCCCTTTGATTGAACTGATAAAGGCCGCCCAGTGCCCCAGTCTGGCGGCAGCGACTCAGCAAGTCAGCCTGATTTAAGGTATAAAATACCCAATTTTTGATTTAGGTTTTTGTTGTTGTGCTATGCTATCCAGTAGATGAACCCAAATAGCTTTGTTGATAGAAAGAAATTCATATTGCAGAATTGTTTGAAGAGTGAAGAGGACATGGGAGACATATTCATAATTTGGTGCACTATGGTCCATATGCAGCATGTAGGCTTATTTGCAAAACTTAAACTTAGTTGAGAATTTTAGTGTGTTTGTAAGAACATATTGATCTATTTATATGTGATATTGGTATTTAGTTAAAACGTTCACATGTCATATTTCTTATCAAAAAAATTTAGGAGGTGGACCACCCTGTTCTTAAATGCTAGCTCTGCCACTGCCGGTCAGACCGAACTTATAGGGCAGGTTTGAGGAGCCTGGCTGGGTTGTGATCTTTTGACCAATCATTGATCGAGCCATCCGCCCATATGTGTAGAGGAAATTTGAAGATCCCGGTTGTAGATACTCTAGCTGAATGGTAGCCATCCACACTGACGCCTCAAACCGACATGCAACGTACTCCCTGTGTAAACTAATATAAGAGCGCTGAGATCAATGAGGTGGAAACTAACTAACTAGCCCCTCCACCTATGGGTGCTCGTGCCCGGAGGGAGTACTCAGCAACGGAGAAGAGCAATGTCAATGAGGTGGAAACTAACTAACTAGCCCCTCCGCCTATGGGTGCTCGTGCCCGGCGAAATTAGGTCCTTCTCAGTGCTACATGATGTATAAGTGCTAAGGGTGCCACATAGGCAAGAAGTTAGTATGAAAAACAATTAAAGAAGAGAGAGAGAGCATTATGGTGACCCCAAAAAAATGATGTACCATTGCTAAATCAATTCTTCCCCTTGCGAAAACCTGACTGGAATAGTAACATTACAACCTGCTCAACGGAGAGACAAACAAGCAAATGTAAGAATGAGAGCGGCACTATACTCTCTTCATTTGTCCTGGTGTTTCACAACTGAATCTTCAATTGTACTTCTCCTGTCTCCCGTGGAGTTGCAAAATAAGGACACCCAACCCTGGATGTTTCAATTGACCTGTGGTCCAAGCAGTGCCCATTCGTGGCAAAGATCTAGCTAAACGCATGGACCTATGAAAAATGACTACCAACCAACGGGCCGCTGCCCAATAGCGCTCACCTCGCTGGGTGGCTCGGTCGCTCGACTTGGTTGCTCTAACAACTGTTAGTCAAGAAAAAAACAATTTTCATATAGGTAAAAAGATTCGTACATTGAAAACAAATGTTTGAAAAAAGTTCACAAATTTTAAAAACTTTCATGGGTCACCAGTTAAGGGAAAAATAATAATATAAAAATAGGTAAAAGAAAAACGAAAGGAAAATGAAGAAAACCCGACCAAGAAAAACAAAAACAGAAAGAAAAATCTCAATCAAAGCTTTGTGCGATTAACACAACAATTGTCACGCCGCAAATTCTATGTAACCCTCACTGCGTCGAATTATCGACGCTTCGGACAGGGATGAGTACATCCAGTGAGTAAATGGGCCAGCCCATTTTGGCGCTACAATGGCTTGGCGTTCCTGTTTTGGGAACCTTATGGAAGGTTCTAGTCTGATTTTTATCGGTTTTGGGAGCACTTCTAAAAGGTTATTTTTTTTATATTTTCCTGGATTTTTACCTTTTTATTTTTATTTTATTTTTATTTTCCCCTTTTCTTTTTTGTTTTTTAACTTTAATTTTCTTTTCATTTTTTGGAGTTTCAAATATATGTTCAAAGTTCTAGAAATATTTGGTTTTTAAGATCAGGTTTTTAAAACATTGTTCAAAATTGTAAAAACATTCTCATTTTTAAAATTTATTCATAAATTGAAATTATATGTGTCTAGAAAATAAGCATGTAGAGTCAGCCTTCCCATCCCCTCCCGTGGGAAACACCCACCAAAAGTCTCTGGTGGCGACAACTGGTGGACGTGCGTTGCACCACTAGTCTTCACGAGAAGAATTTTGAGGAAGAAGAACACGGCTGCAACACCGATATGTTTTTGAGTAAAACTGTTGGGAGGAAGAAGACATAATCTGGGCCGTTCATTTTCTATCCAACGCTTCAAATTCATCCAGGCGAAAACGACTGACCTAAAATGTGATTTCAGTCGACTGGCTCCTAGCCATTCCCAAAATATAGCACATATTTTGATTCGTTAAAACAATCCTTGAGCAAAAAAATAAAAAGATTCCCATCTTGAGAAAGAATCTATATGACTTTCTATTTGGGCATTTGACTATACCACTATGTCATAAATACAAAATACGAATTGTCATACTAAATTTGATTTTGAAAAGGTAGAATACAATGCCATCGATAGCATACTTCGTCACCTCAGATTTTGAAAAGGTCTTTCAAGAGGTAGAATACAATTCCATCATAATTCTCACTTCTTTACAGTGTGCCTACCTTTATCATCCTTAATGTGGTGCCAAGAAAGAATATAAATTCTGAAGAGGGGTTTGGTAAGGTGACACATTGTCACCACTTATGTTTGTACTAACAATAGATTTTCTCCAAATTCTAATAGATGATGCTTGGTACAGTAGTCTTCTTGAGCTTAATGTTCAGCATCTGATATTGGCTATATCCTATTGTGCAATATGATGATAATAACTTAATCATCATGTTAGCTAACACGGATTAGTTGGTCAATCATAAAGGTATTCTGCATTGGTTATCTGATTTCATTGACCTAAGATTCAACTTTAATATAACATAAATGGTGGTTGTTAATATCTCCAAAGAAAAATGTAATGAGCCTCATCAAGTACACAAATATAAACTAAAAGTATGTCGTTTAATTGCTTGGGACTGGCAATGGGTATAGCTAGTCCTAGGACTGAGGATTTTATGTCCATTGTAGAAAAAGTGGGCATGAAACTACATGCTATATTTATGTTATTATGTGGTGAATGATTGGTTGTTCTTAATTCAGTTATATCAGCTACATATACCTGCCTTTACAATGTACAATGTCCAACGCCCCTACACTATTGTTGGCCATTTTGAGAAGTCAAGTAGATCTTTTCTGTGGAATGGAAAGGACATTGCTAAGCAAGGAAAGTGTCTGGTATAAATGGGAGGAAGTTTGTCTCACAAGTCAAGGCTTGGGAGTGTTGGGTCTTAGCATTCATAACAAAGCCTTTAGATTAAATATCTTTTAAAGTTCTTCAAGCGGCAAGATATGCCTTGGGCAAGGTCACCTGGAATGTAGTTTGATGGTTCTATATATACCAAATGGCAATTCTAACAAGGCTTCATTATGGTGGAAGGACTGTACCACTTTCATTAGTATATTTAAGGAGATAGCTCTACACACAACTAAAAGTAGGTTAGAGGTTCTTCTCTAGGATGAAACATGGAATGAATAATGCTTAAATCTTAGGTTTCCCTAGTTGCAATCCTTTCCTAACAAAAAATGGATATTAGTGATCAAAGCTAGGAGCAAATCATGCTGGATATTCATGACCTCTCTTCCATCTACTACTATCTATCATGGCAACCCAAGAATGTAATGAATGGGGTCACTATATAAAATGAACAGGAAAACGCAGTTCACTAGACCTTTCCATGGGGAGGTACCAAATATACAACTAAAAGGTTTATGAGGCTATCTTGGAGCTACCAAATACCCCTGCTCCATTTAAGTAGATTTGGAAAACATGTTGCCTAGCCTGAACACTAGAGAATCTACGGTAAGGGGGGAAGCATGTTGATGATACAAGATGTGTGCTTTGCTCCAAAGGAGAAAACATGTTAATGATACACTTATTTCTCTTGTGACTTTTGTGCGTGCGTGCCTCTCTCTCTCTCCCTCTCTCTCTCTCTCTCTCTCTCTCTCTCTCTCTCTCTCTCTCTCTCTCTCTCTCTCTTACAAGATGTGTGTGTGTGTGCGCGCGCGCGTGCGTGTGTGCGTGCGTGCGTGCGTGCATGCTGTAGCACTTGGCGTTTCTGAAAAGCCACCGTAAGATGTATTTACATTAAATTATTGCACCTTATGGTAGCTTCTACTATAGCAAATTCCCCCAATCGAAAAATGATTACGTTATTTCCCAAACTAGGACGACGACTTAGTGTTCATCTTGTCATGTTCCTCCATGTAGCAGCAGAGTGATTACACTGGCCCTGGCTTTTAAAAAAAAGATGTGAATTGTTGAATTGTTACATTGAACTAACCTCCCCCTTTGTCCTTTATAAATTTAATTAGATTAGAACAAATTGTAAGAAGACTTGCAAGCTTCAACTCAGTGAAAAGAGAGTCAAAATGATATGCATATGTATAAAAATAGAAGGAAATATATTCATGTAACGCACTAGCTTAGCAAAATTATATGATTACGTCTTTAAAAATATAAAATATGAGTTATGTAGAGTCAGAAACATGCACATGTGAAATTTGAGGGAGGATAAAATTATTTGTGGTCTTCAATTTAGTGTGGCCTACATACTTCCATTACACTAAGTTGCTACAGCTTACAATAAGCAATAACTTTCTCCCATCTCACAAATGGTTATATCTTTTTTTGTGCCAAAACTAGAGGAACACATGTTGTGTCGATGTTGTTTACGTCGGTTCTAATAAGAACATAGTAATTTCACTGACTACGTGACCACATGCGCTCTGATGAGTTACTGCATTAAACCAAACCTGCCCCTCTTATCCTTTTTCCCTGCTTTATAAAAGCAAGATATTCGATGAGTTTACACAAACTGATCATGTGGAGACTGGACAAGGACCTAGTGAGAGTTTTAACCTTCATGTGATGACTATACATAATCGGTAGGCTTGAGAGGCATAGGGACATAGTGATGATCACCAGGCTCCACTGCATTTTCTGTGAGGGATGTCTCTGGCCGTTGGATCAGTTTTGAGTCGGCCTACTTGCACTGAAAAAGTACAGGGTCGTAATTTCATGCGGTTAAGTCTAGAGACTTTACCGGCTATGCCTTTATTTATTTTCCAAGAGGGACTGCGGACTACCCTGATCACACAATTCAGATTCTGCGAAGGACCACCAGCTCATTTTCCTGGCTCCCTCTCATCCTCGTCACCTCGCTCTGGCCCACGAGCACGCCTGGACACACCGTTGGACATCTGGGGACGGACTATAAGGGGCAGCTTCTGGAGATCAGACGGCTGTAGTGTGGTATATCCACGCACGTGTATGCATTCTAGCTTTTACTGAGCGTCAAAAATCACTAAACTGGCCCTTTGGCCAAAGTTCAGCACAAAATGGCCCTCTTTTAAAAAAAATCATAAAATGGCCCTACACACATGATGCCCGCACCCGGAGCGCCATGCTAGATACCATAACGCCTCGGTCAAGGGCGCCATATTGGTCAGCGCTGACTTGCCACGCTGGCATGGATTGCCACCATGGCGCCCCAGGCCAGGGCGCCGTGCTGATGGTCATGACGCCCCTGCTCAGGGCGCCATGCCCCTTGCGTGAACAAAACAGAGTCTCCCTTGTTTTCCCCTCCACAAACCCTCACTTTTCCCCTTCTCCACCCCGGCCGCCCCACTCAAGCCCCTACCTAATGCCCACAAAATTTCGTGGATCGGAGCTCCAAATCGGTGATTTATCCTTCCCTTCGACCCCTCAAGGTATTCTCCATCATTCCTCCTCTTTTTGTTGGTTGAAATCTCCACATTGTGGGGATTTGGGGAAACCCTAGGTCATCCAATTTTGCTATTTTTGTTGATGCATTTTGGTGTTTATGGTTCTAGATGGCGAGGATCGTCAATGTGCATCATGTGAACTTTGTCTCCTTTGAGAAGGGAGATGCGGAGTATGGTGACCCGAAGAAGAAGCTAGTAGTGATGGTGTTTCCCACAAGTCCGAGCCTTGAGGAGGTTTTGGTTAAGCTTCGAAGAAGGTTGAATTGGGTGGAAGAAAGCGATGGAGTAGACTTACTCAGAAGGTATAATGCTGGGTATGGGCAACATATTCGTTGGAAGATAATGCCTCTTGACTCCGAATTTCATTGGGAAGCATATAAAGAGAGTGTGTTGGCCTCACAAGATAAATCATTTGAGTTATTTGCCACAAAGGTTGTCCGTGCTCGGCTGCACATTGATTTGAATCGGTGTGCATCTTCATATGATGTTAGAAGCCCGGTTCGAGATTCAACACATATCACTCCGGATGTGCATGACACCACAATGAGCCAACCTCCAATGACCCAATGTTTGAGCCCCAACGGGAATGACCAAGTTGATAATGAAGAGTTGCACATGGATGGTGGTGAGTTTGAGGGTGATGAATCGGAGGCTTATCTTCATGACCATTATGTTGGTGATGTTGAGGCAAATTGCATGGAAGAGGACATGGACCATGAGATTCCATACAATAGGTCCTATGCGTGGGACTCGGAGGATGAAGGCCCGGATGAAGAAATAGATGAGGATGGTTTGACGGCTAAAGAAGCTAATGCTTTCAAGAAGGTAATAGGCCGTAGTCACAAGACATCATTGTTTTGTGATCTAAGCCTAGCCGATAAGGCGATTGTTGATGGTGGCACAAGTAAAATTCTTGCACCAAGGTTAACTTCAAAGCGAGATACCAAAGCAAGTGTGTATGGTGTTAGTGAAGGAACAATCTTTGAAAGCTTGACAGAACTTCAAATATGGGCCAAGGACTACGCGGTTAAGTTTCATCGGCCATTCATTATGGAGAAGTCAAACTCGAAAGTGCGTTATGTGGTCAAATGTGAGGAACACAAGAATCATTGCCCTTGGGTTATCCGTGCAAGATGTGTCAAAGGCGGACCACAATGGAAGATTACAAGTTCCGTGTTTCACCATCGATGTAGTGGCAAGGATATTGATGATGCTAATGTAAAGGATGATCACCGTCAATTGACCTCCAAATTCATTGCATATCGATTTTCAGCCTCCATAAAGATACTCCCGACATATCCCATTCGGGCTTTGATGGAGATGGTGAAGGAGGTTTTTGGGTACGAGGTGAAGTATGGGAAGGCATGGAAGGCCAAGCAAGCTGCCTTTGAGATATTGTATGGTGGTTGGGAAGAATCATACAACCGCCCCGCGATGGTGTTGAAAGCGATGGCGGCAGAAAATCCTGGCATGTACTATATGGTGGAGCCAGATGGCGTGAGAACAAGGATATACAACGATGCAAATGTTCGTATATTTGGACGTGCATTCTGGACTTTTGAGCCATGCATTAGGGCCTTCAAGCATTGTAGGTCGGTTATGTCCGTGGATGGCACATTTCTGACCGGCCAGTTCAAGGGCACATTGTTGATCTCCGTGTCTAATGATGGTGGTGACAAATTGGTTCCATTGGCGTTTGCTTTGGTGTCGGCAGAGAACAATGACAACTGGGAGTGGTTTCTTAGTCTAGTGAGGGCCAAGATAATTGGACCTGAAAGAGAGGTTTGCATCATCTCGAACAAAGTGTATGCCAAATCAAACAATGGTGGCAAAGATTTCCTAAATAGGAATCTTGCCGATAAAGGAAAGTGGGCACGGGCTTTTGACAATGATGGAGTGAGGTACAGTGACATGACAAACAACATGGCTGAATGTTTCAACATGGTACTAAAGGGTGTCCGTGCATTGCCGGTGACAGCAATAGTAGAGTATACATTCCAGAAGTTGAATGTCTATTTTCAAAAGTATAGTGAAGAAACATCCAACTTGATGTCCGGGAAAAACAAGGCCAAAAAGATGTACAAGTATCCACAAAAGGTCGACGATTGGATGGAATACCAAGCAAGGAAGGCGGATTCACACAAAATCCAGTCCTTTGATAACATAGAATTGATTTACCAAGTTGATGAGCATGGTGGAATGTCGCGTGACGGCGTGCCATATGGAGGTGGCTCCTTCAAGGTTTATCTTAAGATGGGCGCGTGTTCATGTGAGAGGCCTACATTGTATCATCTCCCGTGCTCTCACTTGTTGGCTGCATCTCGCACTAGAAATGTGAGTGTCAACATGACCAACAATGTAAGATTGGAGGAGTATTCGATCAATGCGGTCAAAAATACACGGGCTGCAAGGTTTCATCCCTATCTAGACCAATCTAAATGGCCGGAATACCATGGACCCCCACTATACCCTGATTTGGAAATGAAGGTGGTGACACGTGGAAGACGGAAGACAAAGCGTTTCTTGGGTGACTAGTTACCTGCCGATACAAATAAGCTAGTGCCGCCGTACCCCAACTCAGTCCATGTTCCCACCCAGCAAACAACTTTAACCACATAAAGGAAGCATTCACGCCCGTGCCATCCGAGAAAAGAGTCCGACTGACTACATACCACAAGTATGCCCTGCAATACTGTTGCACCGTTTCGTCATCAACATCATCCGGGCACTTACTAAAGTTCTCAGCAATCCAATGATAACTTGCACCGGCGGACTTCCCTTGCACCCCCGGCTCCTTCCCAATGAGTCCCACCATAGTCTCACGCCATCCCTCTGAATCTGTGCTAAAACAAATAGGCTCTCCTTTGATAGGAAGTCCAGTGATCATTGTAACATCCTGCAAAGTCACCGTCATCTCTCCAGCAAAGAAGTGGAAAGTATGTGTCTCAGGGCGCCAACGGTCAACTAGTGCCGTGATCGCACAAGGATTCATCTTCGGCATCGAACGAGACACGAGTGAGACAACTGGGAGAAGCCCAGTCTTCCGGATATACTCCGTGTATCGCTCGTCATATTCCATCTTCTCATGAACTGCACCAGACCTCAAGTGAAGCTGATCAAAAACCCTTCTTTCATCTGCCATGAACCGTGCACGATGAAGTAGATCGTACGATGGATGGATCAGAGAAGCCATCCTACAAAATTACAATGTACATCGTAAGCCTCCTTTTCATTTGTAAATATCCAGAATAATGGAAATATAAACATACATACAGGTGCAAATATCCATATCCATACAACAAATGGATACATACAACTACAAATCTGTACCTAAGCCAAAGCATCCATACAAGTGAATATGCACACAACCTTCTATTCTCTATGTCAAATTTGCTACCAAATACATAACAACTAAAAAAACCACTATAAGTACCAAATACTAATCATACCATACATATCCCTACCCATACATTTCTAATACAAATGCAAATATCAACAAATTTTAAAAAAGTGGATGAACTAGGGTTCCTACACATGGGGTGAATGCAACAAAATTAACCAATAAAAAGAGGAGAAAGTTGGGGGATTACCTAGAGGATTAGGAGGGGAAGAAGATCCACCGGTTTTCCCCTTCGATCTGTCCTTCTTGGCTGCGGATTTGGAGGAGGGAAGGGAGGGGCGGCGGGCTGGGCGACGAGAGGAAGAACAGAGATGAGCCTCTGTCTCTCTCTGTGGTGAATCGCGGCGGCAGGGGCAATTTCATCGAAGGGGCATGGCGCCCCCGCCCAGGGCGTCATGGTCACGCCCATAGCGCCCCCGCACCTGGGGCGTCATGCAACCACAGATGGGCCCAGACGTACCGACGTGGCTGGTCAGCGCCGCGACAAGGCGCCCTTGACTGGGGCGTTATGATGTCTAGCATGGCGTCCCAGGTGCGGGCGCCATGAGGAAAGGGCCATTTTATGAAATATTTTAAAAAGAGGGCCATTTTGTGTTGAACTTTGGCTAAAGGGCCAGTTTTGTGATTTTTCACTTACTGAGCCGCCCTTGGTTTTGATGTTGAGCCCACTATCTTGTCATTCCGGTAGATCGGGAGGCTCCTGTGGTACTTACAAGATGGAGTAGCTCATGTCTCCACTTCCGGCACCTTAAACCAACCGTGCCAACATACTACCCCTCCATAGTATCAAATATTTTATATTATGCGACGAAGGGAGTAGCTCCATGTTATTATTAGTTTTGTTGGGGTTGTCTAGTTGGCGTGATGATATATGCAGTGGCGGAGTCAAGGGGGGGCGAGCAGGGGCCTGGCCCCCCCCTAACGATCGATGATTTCTATAACACCTAGGAGTATTTAGCGATAAAACTGGATTACTGGATGTACTTGGCCCCCCTCAATAGAGTAAAATCTGCAAAAGGTAAAGGCCCATAATAAAGCCCACTTTGGTCTTGGCGTCTGCCCTGGTTCTCTAAACAAAAAAGTATTAGTAGCCCCTGGCGTTATTTACCCTATAGAAAATGATTAACCCCTGACGTGATTTGAGGCGAATCGCTGGTGGCTGTGGCTGTGGCTGCGGCTGCCTCCTGCCCTCCCTGGCCATGATTAGATTTGAGTCCGATTAAATCAACCGGCACTGGCTCCGCGATGAGCAATCTTGCAGACTACTCCCTCCAGATCTCCAGCGGTCCAAGTCAACTAGTCAAGGTTAGCATCACTAAAACAGTCTGCTATTCTTTCTCAACCCTCATCTATGCGCGTCTGAATTGCATATCCAGTTTTACTTATTCTAATGGTGATTTACGACGGTAGTTCCTTTGAAATTTCTTTTCATAGTTTGATCTGCCAAGTAGTTATGAAAAGCATTCGCAAAACTCAAAAAGGGGTTATGAAAAGAAAAGCGCCGACAAACATCATAATGATTCATTTAACTTTTAAGCATGTTGTATTGGGTTCCCAATCTAATGATATAGTTAACGGGGCTAATGTGCAAGTTGCCAATCCCGGTCCAAATGGAGACGAGTTGTTCAGAATTGCAAGATAATCTAAATTGAAAAGGAAAGTATTTAGAGATTAGGTTATCTTCTGATGAAATTATTAATAATTTGATTTTATTGGCAATTGCAGGAGAAATTTACACTAACACAAATGTAACTATATTTTTATTGCGTTGAAACGACACATTAATATGATATTACGTTGTATGTCTTTTTTTGCACATAAATTTTTTGGTTTATCAACTTCGCTTGGCCCCCCTATACCCAAATCCTGGCTCCGTCCCTGGATATATGGCTATATAATCTACTCTTGTATGACTAGATGGACGAGGATAATCGCGAATGATGAGTTACCAAAACTTGTGCTCATCTACGGACTAAAGAAAATGCAAGATTAGTCGTGGAAGTACTACGTAAATACATATAGTACATACGTGCGGTTCAAGCAGTTTAAGTAGTGTCTGTAGCGGCAGTACTCTTCTTCTAGACTTGTGGGATGTTGCATCGGGACTTCGGGAGTACCACGCTTTCTCGAAAATTATGAAAGACCGCATGATGCCATTTGCCTATAAAAAGCTCCTGCGATTTGCAGTAAAAATCAACTAGAACGTCGTGTCGTTGTATGCACGAACGCCCACCGGCAAAGGAGCATGTCGTTGTTGACATATAGGGATGCATTGTTCTTGCATCAGCACATTTATTACTAAAAGCATTTCTAGCAGACCCTTTAAAATCACAAACTGTAAAACTGAGATACGGATTGAAAAAAAATGCATTTTAAGGGTTTATTTTAGCTACAGCCGAACAGATACTGTAAAACTGGGATAAAGAGCCCCTTCATCCAGTCCGGCCGCTGCTGCCCCTTCCCCCAGCCGGCCACGCCCAACCCCTTCGGCCGTGCCCCGTCGCCCGTCGGCCGCGCCCCATCACCACGCCGGCCACGCCCCGTCGCCTCCGCCGTCCGCGCCTTGCTCTATTGCCAGCCGCGTCGGCCGAGCCGTGCCCCTTTGCCTGGCGCGCCGGGAGGATTCCGGCGGCCAGGCTGAGGTCATGGGAGGCCACGGCGATGTCGAGCTCGTCCAATTCGAACCGGCGGCGATCGATTGCGGCGTCTAGCAGCCTTTTCTGGTGTGCGGTGATGAATTCCGGCGAGTTTAGGACGGATTCACGCAAACTCCGCGGCAGCGTGTTTGCTCTGACGAGGTTTGACCAGTATACGGGCCCCCTAGATTCGGCCTTCCAACCTCCAAACATAAGGGTTTCGGGTGTGCATTTTCGGTGGCCCTTAAAAAATTTACAGGTTGGACCACTTTTACGGTTTCTGTCCTGGACATTTTTTCGATCAAAACTGTAAAACACAAAAATTATAAGGGTTTGACCACTTATACGGGGTCTGTTAGAGATGCTCTAAACCAACACCCCGCAAAAATAAAGAAGTTGGAAACCCCGCATTCTTTTACTAAATTAACATTGATTAGCTTATTTTCATTTATTTACTTTTTTGCGAATTATTTTTACTTTTATTTATTTACGTCTGCTTGCATCCCAATTGACAGGCGCCAAAACGGCTCACTTCATTGGAGGGTGAGGGGTCAGATCAACGTCCAACGAGAGATTGAAACCATTCTCTGCCACTGGGTCAACGGAGGTGGGCCAGATAAGCAATCGAGTAGCACTTTTCAAAAAAAATAATTAATTTTTCAAATTTTCCCTTTTTTGAATGTTCACAAGACATGCATCTAGAATCTGTAAAAAGTTTGAATCAAAATTCAAAATATAGATTGAGAAACACAGAAGAGAAATTCAAGATGAATAGTGTCATAAAAAGACTAAGCCAAAACAACACTATTCACATCTGGAGTTGTCCTTTTTGTTTCTTGGCGTGCATTTGAGTTTTGATTTAACATTTTTACATATTGTAGATACGTATCTTGTGAATATTCACACAAACAATCGAAACTTTTTGAAACATTTACAAAGAAAGTTTTGTTTTATTAAAAAAGTATTATTTCTTTCAATGTTGGACGTCTTCATCTCTTCTTTCTATTTTGCTTGTTCATTGCACTTTTTCGTATGTTTTGCATGTCAAATGGCATGTTTGATTTCAACAATTGTTGCAACCCTTGTTGTTCAAAAAAGGGATGGCGCTAACAATGCACATATCAAAGGCAACATAAAAGATGCATTGATCGAACATGGAAGCTATCTCTATCCAAATATATAGGTCCTCTGTGAATTTTGAGCCTAATCTTGACCATGGATTTAACTAGTAGAATAAGAGTTATATGCCACATAAGGTATGTCAATTGTTTAATATTTGATACAGGTTGCCAATGGTACACAGTTTATGTCATGTAACTCTACTTGTTAGTCAAACTTTTGGTCAAAATTAGGCTCAAAAAAATCGGGGTGGGGGGCGGGGGGGGGGGGGGGGGGGGGTGGCTTATATGTTTGTGTGGAGGAATTATGTTTTACTTGTTGGCTCGACATCAAAATCATGCATATCTTTGGACATATACGATGGCTATAGAAATGAAGGTTTTCTCAGATATACAAAAAATAAACCAGATAACTTGCAAAGTTCAATTAGGGGAAAAGAGTGCAAGATATAGTTGTGAAATAAAAATATACTAAAACATTGTGCCACTAACTTCCTACTAATTATGCATTTTTATAAGTAATTGCGTAGTCTCGGGCTTCTTTTAGATTTCCACGTTTACCTTGCATAGAATATTTTGGTATTGTTCGTACTACGCGACATACCAGGCTGTCAACTATACTATAGTGTTACAACACAATAGATAACCATGACCATTGTCCATGACTATTGTTATCAATAATTTTCACTAGAAGATAATATAATATGCTCACCACCGACCATAAAAAATACCGCACAGTTAATCTATCATCATTTGATAAACATGTTTTCTTACGCTTTATATCTTTCGCTTACTTGAGTTTCAACCTTCGGTACTCTTGTCGTATGCAATTGTCATGATGTAGCCTAGTTTTGCAACATATTAGATGACTGGGTTATTATTTCGTTGCAACTAGAAGATTATTATGCTCGTCACTTTTTACAATCCATCAAGCAAACATGTTCAATTTGGATTCAGTTTGTTTTTTATTTGGACACACTAATCCGATACTATACTCCTGTGTTACACCATATGAGATAAGCACACCTATCTGTTGTATTGTACTAAAAGATTACTAAGATGGTCATCAACAATGTCGTCTTCTTACATTAACTTTTTTTCATATCCCATTGATGGACATGCTCCTATGTTATGGTTTGCCCGTTTAGGCCTTTTGTGAGGAAACTTGAAATGATTTAACACTCCTGTATATAGGCTGCACTATTATTGTGACACATTGTCTACTTGGTCAATCAGCTTAGCATGTCTCCTTGAAAATATTCACATGGAAATGGAGAGTCTAGTCTAGGGATGTAATCGAGATGATTGTCAAAGTTTAAAGGGAGTCTACGAAGAGCTGATTGCCACCTTGTGGCAACGCTTAATTTGCATAGCTTCATAGACCGTCTGTCCTGAGAAACCATCGCAAGGAAGCATAATAACAAATGAATTTCTGGAAGGGTGCATACGAGCATTGATAAGCATGTACTAGACTGTGGTTGGGCCACGTGAAGACAGAGAAAAATAGCAACCTGGTCATATATATTGTGATTTGGTAACTTTGTGAAAAATCATGCAAATTATTTTCACAATATAGTAGTTGTTGCATTAAACCATACTTGCTCTCCTTTACTCCTTATAAAAGAAGATATGGGGAACAAGTTATACAAACTGGCCAAGTGGGGATCATACAAAGACCTCATGTGAGTTTTAAGCCGATACTGGTAGCGCATAGAATTTGTAGGCTTGAGAGGCATAGGAAACATAGCAATCACCATACTTCGATTTATTTTCAGTGAAAGATGTATGTGCCACTAGATAAGGCTTCTTAATCGGGATACAAAGCACTGCAAAAGCACATAACGTCATTTCTCTGATGTTAAGCTCAGACTTTGGTCGTCGTGCCATCATAGATTTTCTAACCAGTGTGTGTGCTCTAGCGACATGGAAACCTTCTATCCTCTGTGTGCTCGTTATTGTTTGAGGTGGTCTGGATTATTTGGGAGCACGTGATGGTGATTAAGGGGTTGAGTTGTGCATTGGGCCAGATGAACCATAGTGTGTTGTGAGGAACAACTGGCCCATGTATCATTGACTCAGCTCGCTAACATTTGTGCCGGCTATTTTACTTGATAGTCCATTTCAAAGTAGCCTTTGTTTCTTTCATTTCTGTGGTTTTTTTTTTGTCTTGTTCAATGTCTTTTACTTTAATACTTGGTAGCAATGACTGTTGTAGTGCTTCTGTTCAGAAAGTAAATGGCGCCTACAGCACATTGAAGCAAACTGACCAATGCATGATGCAATTTGGAAGCCACATTTTAATCCATTGGCTCAGCAAGCAATCAGCATCCAAAATCATGCATCATGACCATCTTCAGACAAGATCAATACAGTGCATGGCTAGTAAAAGTTGGTACACATGTGTAAAACTAATCTGCTGAGATAACTGGAAACACAAAAATCCTCACAGGTTTCAATTTAGTGAAAAGAGAGTACAAGATCGTATAGCACAAAAATACATGGAAATATTTTTTTATGCATTAATCTGCAAACTACTACTCCCTCCGTTCGGAATTACTTGTCTCGAAAGTGGATGTATCTAGAACTAAAATACGTCTAGATACATCCATTTCTGCGACAAGTAATTCCGAACGGAGGGAGTACTAGCTCCGTTCCAATTTAATTGACGTCCTAGCCTGCTAGCCTTTTTCTCCAAATACTTGATGCTGTGAGCCACTGGCACACATTTTCCCTATTTTTTCCCCTATAGTGCCCCTCCTCCACGACTCTAGCATCCCTGTGCTATACTAGCAGTATAACCAAGGGTAGAAAGGAGATTCCAGTCACCTCTTTAATCTGTCCTAAATTTCTCAATACGTCAACTATATTGGAATGGAGGGAGTATGAACTGCTAGTCTGCTATGAGTAGAGTCAAATCTTGACCCTCTGGTCGGTCATAACATTTACTACGAGAGCAGTGTGTTAGATAAGCGTGGCCATGATTGTCTCATTTTCCTATAACTTTTTTACGAATATATAACTATACTAGTCACTGGCCTCAAACTTACATTCTGTCCTCCCTTCTGAATCTGGTTCATGTCTCTTGCTTGCAGCCTCTGAAATCTAACATTCTTTGTGCTGTGAAACCTGATGCAGAGATTAATATAATCATTCCCTTTTCTGATAACTTTAAGAAACAAAAACACTTCT
This sequence comes from Triticum aestivum, assembly GCF_018294505.1. NCBI lineage: Eukaryota > Viridiplantae > Streptophyta > Magnoliopsida > Poales > Poaceae > Triticum > Triticum aestivum. The sequence goes on from NC_057810.1 coordinate 631,787,720, forward strand.
CTGACTCACCAGTGTCAGCAAGAGAAGTTCTAGCTAGAGAGACGAAATGCACCACAACCGCCACCGTCACAACTCACAAATGCAATCAACCGCAGCAGGAAGCGCGTGCCTTCGGTTGTTGGGTGCATATATGAAACAACCACCATCACCCCAAGAAACAACGAGCATGTTGCTTTGGCAGTGGGGGTGGACGCCAAGCATTTGCACATGAAACTCCGACACACAGGCGTTTACGGTTCTCATGGCGCCATGCCGCCCCATGGGCTCTCATTACTTTCTGCTTGCATTGGCCATGCCAATCTGTACTATGTTCTCTTATTTATTTGCATCCTAAAAATAACACAGAGCTTTTGATTGCCCCCTATAAGTTTGTGTATCATGACCAGGAGATCGATCAGAAATATAGCTATGATCCTAGCAGCTGGTTGTTCACAGTTCAGACAACCACCAGAGTGTTGTTATAATCGTGCTAATGCCATTGGTTTCAGGCTTACGGTGTCCACCCATGCATGTCATCAAATCTGCCCAAACTAAAAAAAAAAACTTGGACTGAACTATGATGATGTATGTAGTTCCTTGATAGAGTGATCAGTCTAGGTAAGAAACTCAATCTGACAAACTTAGGGGTATGGTTCCAGTACCATTAACTCCATGTGATTAGAAAACTAGCCCTTATCATCAGCTCAAGGTTCTTATATAGTTGTATTTTCCATAGGACGATTTCCTGGATTAAATATCTGCGCTGGACATCCAACACTCTACCAGAGTTCAGTCTCCAAGAAGCTGGTTGTTCATCCGGGAGTCTACCAAATTTAGTTGTTACTAGATGACCCGGTTGCGCCAATGGCGCAAGAAGCAAATTAGAAAGAATGTTAGTAGTGAGTAAGTAAAAGATGTAACTGGAAATATAATACAATGTGGATTGTATTACATCATGTATTAACCACAAATCATGAAATCAATACCAGAGAACCAAATAATGTCACCACCTCTGTACTAACAACCAACATTTTAGCATAAGGAGTATCACAGGAGTGTTTAATTGCACATCAAGAGTATCACAATTACAACTAAAGAGGCATTGTCCTCACTGCTGTCCCTGAGCCCTTCACAGAGTTTCAAGCCTCGCAACTTCTTCCTCCAGCTCTGCACATGACCCTCGGTTACGAACCTCATCCCTCAACTATGATTATTTCAAGATGAAATCAACATGCTATTTCTCTCACATGGAACATGTTTAGAATTTAGTCAGTCTCGCTAATCTTTCAGCTACAAAGGCAGAAAGAAAAATGGCATAATCAATAACTAAAAAAAAACTGGAACAATAATGCTTGTAACAATAATGGCTATATTTTTATCATCAAATTTCAACAATAGATATCTCTCCTCCTATATCCCTCAAAGAGCAAAAATAACAAAATGAACTTTGATGTACACAAACACATTCAAATAAGCAAATCAGAGCAAGGCAATATGCATCATACCTTCAGGATGCCAAGCGGTCGATTAGTAATGCTAAAATGAACCCATCAGCATACCTCCCACCTAATTTTATTGGCCCTATCTCTTCTTTCTCAAGTCTGCACTCGTTCAACCAGTAATCCAATTAGTTATACATGCACACAATAATCAATAGTTTCCCTTCTCCCTATTTCTAATTTGGAAAAATCACTATATTTTTCCCCTATTTGTAGTTTACACTGAAATCTGAAACCAGTGTGTGCAAGTATGTTTAAACACCCAGCCAAAAATCTGAGAAAAGCAAAATAAGAATTTGAATGCCCAAGGAAAATTAAACTTGCTCTCTCTCCCTATTCTCAGCCATACATGCACCAGACAACATATATATATATATATATATATATATATATAGAGAGAGAGAGAGAGAGAGAGCGAGAGACGATCAAATAATTTTATAGGTCCTCCTTGACTTGGCCGCTTCAAGCTGTGCTAGAATCCATGGGATGGCAGAACACCTTTTTTAGTACAAGCACACTGCAAGCCACCATCCACCCTTGCTTATTAATGAAATAAAATAAAGTATTCCAAGAACATGGATCAGTTATAAAAAGTACCGATATCATGTATGCATCGTTCTGATGCAGAGGCCGGGGATCTCCCCCTTTTCGAAAAAAAAGTATATAATACAAAAATAAATATTCTTTGGAAGGATATAGTCATAGATATATCAAATAGACATAGTATACGTTCCAATGATAATGTCATACCTGTAGAAGAGACATATCCTCAAGAAACGGTGCTCCAAATGAATATTGCCATATTTGTCCATAGTAAATAATCCATTACAGCAGAAATCAGAAGCCAACATCAGTGTGGTTCGCAATAAGAGGAGGCCATTCTGTTCATGCCTAGCAGTAGCACAACAGCGACATGAAGACAACCTACTTTACATGGCAAAAGATCCAAGTAAGAAGAAAATCTAATGTCATATATGGATACACTTGAGTTGTTATAAATACTTAGGAATTCAGGATGGCAAATTTAAGCAAGAAAAACACACTGGAGCTGTTATATTTACTTAGGAATTCAGATTATTGTGTTTCCTATAGAGGCCCTATAACCTGAATAAACGTAGCTGCACATAAGATCAAGTAAAAAAAAGCGTTAGTAAATTCATGAAAGGAAGATGTGAAGATAAAAGTCATGACAGAACTGTCCAGATTTTGTATCAGCCAGTCATATATACAGGACCAAGAAGACTGCACCCAAAGTTTGATATTTCAATCAGCTTAATTAATAATTATTTGGCACGCATCTTTGACACAGCACTGCCTTTAACTGTGTTCTGCGCCACAGAAAACACAAACTAAAATTGATAAAGTTGAGACAAATAAGGGTACATATATTGCATTAGTAAACAAATAACAATAGAATGTACTTTTATGTAGAATTAAAAGTGTGGAGAGAAAATAAATAAACCCGAGGGAAAACTATCTATTAGTCCTCATAAATCAAAACACAACATCTTCACGCTTTCTCAGTCAACAGTCTACTCAAATGTAATTAATATATAGCAGATCAATGACAAAAACACGTGCCAAAACATGCCGACCAAAATAAAGAGGTAGAAAGCCTATTTTAAATCCATGACTGGTTACAAAGTTGCATCAACCTACTACATTAAATATATAATGGCAGTTCTGGATGTTGCTTAACATGGAGCATAGTTTGATGGTGCAGTGCAACCTCATAAACTCTGCATACAACAACCTGTAAAGAAATATGAACCAAAATAAAGTGTCATTGCTTCAAATGATATAACATACCAGAACGCCATTTCTTCATATCCCATCTCTCGAACAGAGGCATGCCGAATCCTTCCAGTAAGAGGTTGCCAGTGCGTACATCAAGCCATTGGCGAAAAGAACCGGAGAGATCAACCTGCAAAAATAATTGCAATTCTTTTACAGCAACGAATCTTGTGCAAGCAAATGACGTGAAGGGAACAAAAGATAAGCAATCTACATGGTTAATGAGCAGTTAATGAGCAAAGGTGCTCCAGGGCAGAAGGAACTACACACAAACTCATGGAGAAGCAACCTGAAATTAGTAAAACAAAGTGGCAGCTAGAAACTAACCTGAACTAATAAGAACATGCCATGGTAAAGCATGAGAAACAAATACGGCGCATTTTTTTAGTGATGTAGGGTCACGGCCTTGTTGGCGAGGTCCGCAACTCCTTCTCCGGTCCTCTCTGCTCTCCTCTGCCTCATCTCATAACTACTTCTACCAATTGTTGATTGGGCTCGGTTGCTGTCAAAATCAAGACAATTGCATTCAAGCACAACGCAGTAACTTATTCAAGAAGGAACAACAAGCTATAGACCATGAATTAACTCTGTAACAACTATAGGGAAACTAAATCTAGCTTAGACTGACTATGTGTATTGACACCAATATTTCCATCAGTTAACCGGATTAACAATTCATAATGAATACATTACTCAACACTGGTATACCCAAACCCCAATCAGATGAGTCAGAGAACTATTGAAAAAGAATACCATCTCTAAAGAAGAATGCAATTCTAAAAATGCTTGGAGATTCTTGTTAGTCTTAATAAACACCTTTTTTCTCAAAGAATTATATAAGAACACGCTTCACTTCAGATCCAAGACATGATGTACTTTCTCCAAATGGTGCTAGCTAACAACACCTTCATACTCTAGAAAGAACCCAAGAGAAATAAGCTCAATGCACCACCCAGGTAAACCAGAATGGAAACCACAATATACATTTTCTATGTATCACATATAAAGAAACCATCATGATTGCACAGATAACAGCCCCTGATTAATGTGAATATGAGAGAGAAATGGGAGCAGAGTGGGCTGGAAGTACAAAGAAAACTAACCTTAGGTAAGTTGCTCACTAATGATGCAGAATCTAGAGGTACACACTGATGATGCAGAACCTGGAGGACACCTGGTCATATGCACTCCGTCAGTATCTACCTCCTCCATAGGTGAAGACCTGATTTTACTCTGAATCAAAGAGCAGCCCCTTGAAGATAGGAAAATGTAAGCAATTAATTGTCAGATTATGAATTACCTCACCTTTGCTCTATTGCTAGTCAACCAAATTGACTCCGGTGTGCTGCCGCAAATGTGGTGCTATGCCCAAGGAAAAAGCTACAGAGAAGGAAGAAGAAACCAGTGAAGAAGGGATCTAAGTTTTCTGCTGAGTATAGGAAAATCTATGGAGAATCATTGTTATAAGCAAAATAAAATCAACAAGACATGAATAGGAAAGAAGAGGATGGAAGAAGAACAAACCTCAATGACATGAACGGAGCAGAGGAAGCAAACTCGTTGCCTCGGACTTGAGGGCGACGTGAGGAGGCAGGGGAGGAGGAACCGCTGGCGAGCAGGAGGGATGGAAAGAGGGAAGAGGACGAATCAGAGAGAGAATGAAAGGGACGGCGTCCTTCCCTGCCTCGTACCCTCCCCAGATCGGGGCCCGAAGCAGCCGCTCCTGCCTCCGCCTTCTCGCCCCTAGCCAGCGCGGCGTGAGGGGCGGCGACCCGGCGAGCCCGGAGAGAGAGAGAGAGAGAGAGAGAGAGAGAGAGAGAGAGAGAGAGAGAGAGAGAGAGAGAGTACCTGAGAGAGAGAGAGAGCGCGCACACACGGAGCAGCCGCAGCTCGGCGTCGAGGAGGCACAGAGACGGCCGGCCCCCCACCTCCCTTCCTCCTCTCCCGATCCAGGAGCGGATCGAGCCGCCACCAACCGCCAGGTCACGCCCGACCTCGCCGGCGCAGGCCGACAGCAGCCGGTGACCCTCTCCTGTCTGCTGCCTCACCTCCCTCTCCTCTTTCCTCTCACTTTCTTCATCGCGGGCGGGGGGCGGCGGCGGCGGCGCATGAGGAACGAGGGTCGCGGGGTGGGCTAGGTCTGCTGCCCGCTCACCTTTTATCACGCGACGAGCGTGGTGCGGTGGTTTTTTCGCTCGCGTGGTGCGCTGCACCCCCACGCGCGGCGCGGTGCGGTGGGCTTTTTCCCTCGCGTGGTACCGTGCGCTTGATGCCTTCGTTGTGACTATCACTCTAGCAGCTTTTATATGTTAGATGTCGAAGGCGTGTGCTACATGTGACCAGCAAACAAAGCTCCTTTTCCACAGCCGATGGATGAGCTACTATCCACTGTTATTTATCTAAATAGTTCGTTTCATGTTGCTTACGGTTCAGCCAGTTACCAGTGCGCTGTTATAGGCTTATAGCCATTGATGCCAGGCCAAACTAAGAAAACTTATGAAGGCTGTGACGGAGGATACTGCCATCTTTTGCTACTAGAGGACTCTTTTGTACTCCCTCCGTTCCAAAATAGATGACCCAACTTTGTACTAGTACAAAGTTAGTACAAAATTGAGTCATCTATTTTGGAACGGAGGGAGTAGCTTCCAAGTTGCTATGTAATATAACTTTTTCCACTATATCTGAAACTAACCGAGCCTATCACTATGTTGCGAAACTATGATTTGACTAATGCTATGTAAGACCTATAGCTATCAGGGGGGGCTTGGTAAGAAAACACCGACAAGAGCAAGCCCTCCACAGGAAATGAGGGCGAGCACGGCTCCAACAAGAGCAAGCTCTCCACATGAGTTGAGAGGCCTGGGCGTTCGGTTAGACCGAACCGATCGGTTCGGTGCCTCGGTCTATTTTAAATTTCGGTTTCTTGATTTTCCTGACCGAACGGTCCTACAAGAAATCAACAACCGAGCGTTCGGGTCACCGATAATACGGTTCGGTCTCCGGGTACAACCGAACGGATCCGAAATTGGTGGGAAGTAAGAAATCGGGTGGGCAAAATACCATGAATGGCAAAACAGGAATCAAAGAAACATCATACCATGAATTGGCTGAGAGGATGTGGGAGATACGGTAATGGTAAGAGCAAAAAAATGCCGCAGAATATCGCTGGAAGCGGGCCGCCGACCGTGAAGAAGTGATTGCCGCGACCGAGTGGGAGCTCGATGGAAGTCGTCAGCCACCGCCGCGCTGGAGACATGAACGCCTCCAGCCGCCGCCGCCGCGTAGGACCCATGGGCACAGCCGCACAGCCGGCCATCGCTAAGATTGCTCGAGGTGAGAAAATGGAGGCGGCGCAGTGCGTGCCTGTATTCAGATAAGGTTGCGTGTGTGGTGAGAAAGGGCTGGGAAAACAGATTCGTTAACGTGGATGGGCTGTTGGGCTTCGTTGGCTGGGCTTTCATACAATACTACTTCGGTTAATTCGGGGATTCGGTCAGCACAGTCCAATGACCGAATCTACCGAAGTAATTTCGGTTTCTCGCGTTCCCTAACCGATCGAACGACCGAAGCTTCGGTCCTCGGGTTTTTCGGCTTCGGTCTCGGTTTTTTCGGCTCCGGTCTTCGGTTCTCGGTCTTTATGCCCACCCAAAGTGGGCACATCTGCGCCGAGTTCATGCAGGCCAAGTATCCCCTTAAAGTGGAGAAAGTACATGTGTGTCATCAGGTGCGGGGTGCTCCGCCGCGAGCACAGTGTAGGCCAAGACCAAAGCTGACAATGGCACGGAGAATATCAGAGGGGAGCATCTGCTGCAGCATAAGAGAGAGACTCATTCTCAAGTTCGAACGGTCCCAGGGGGTACACTTCTTTAAGTTTGACCAAGTGTACCCCATATACATCAGATGGAGTGGACCATCATGCTTGTTTCCTTAAGTGTATCAGCAACAACAGTTTCAGACAAATTCGTTTTAGCCCAAATAGCACAGGAAACTGAACATAAGTTTTCAAGTCACCAAAACCCCCCAAAAATTGAAGTCATCAATCCCCGGATGACACACTGTTCGAAATTTGGCTCCAGAAGTTGAACAGGGGGCCAAAGAAAACACAACCCAACTAAAATTTCCTTGATAGCCCATTTCTAAGTAGCCATTATTTCTTTTATTTCTGTGGTTTTCTTGTCTTGTTCAATGTCTTCTCCTTCCCCTTTTGTCTTTTAGAGCATGATTGGTTTTGTGCCAATATTTGGAGTAAATGGCACTAGCGGTCCGAGAACTTGCGCTGCGGGTGCACTTAAGTCACGGTATTTGCAAATCAGAAAAACCCGTCATAGAACTTGCATTGCGGGTGCAGATAGGTCACATATGCCATTTGAACCGGCCAACTACCCTATTTTCGAGAAAAACCCGTCATAGAACTTGCATTACGGGTGCAAATAGGTCACATTTCAAATTTTTCGTTCCTGGACATTTTTTTAAAGTCATGAATCACAAATATTTTTAATAAATATTTTTTAATTTATCGTTCGAGAACATTTTTTTAAAGTGGCGAATCACAAAAGAAAATTAAATGTTCGCGAATCACAACTATTTTTCAAATTTATCATTCATGAAATTTTTTTAAAGTTGTGAACAAATAGTTTTCAACTTAGTCGTTCATAAAGGTTTTCAAATTTATTGTTCGCAAATATTTTTCAAATTTTTCTTTTGTGGACATTTATTAAAAGTCAGGAACCAAAAATATTTTGAATAAATATTTTTTAATTTATCATTCGCGAACTTTTTTTAAGTCACAAATCACAAATTTTTTTAAATGTTCACAACTTAAAAAAAATGTTCGCAAATCACAAATATTTTTCAAATTTATCATTCTCGAACATTTTTATAAAGTCGAGAACAAATAGTTTTCAAATTAATCATTCACAAACATTTTCAAATTTATCATTCACAAGCATTTTCAAATTTTTTGTTAGTGGACATTTTTCTAAAGTCACGAATCAGAAATATTTTTAATAAATATTTTTTAGTTTATCGTTCGCGAACTTTTTTAAAAGTCGTGAATCACAATTTATTTTTAATGTTCACAACTTTAAAAAAATGTTCACGAATCAAAAATATTTTTCAAATTTATCGTTCTCGACCATTTTTTTAAAGTAGTGAACAAATAGTTTTCAAATTAATCATTCACAAACATTTTAAAATTTATCGTTCGAATTTTTTTTCAAATTTTTTGTTCCTGGGCATTTTTTTAAAGTCACGAATCACAAATATTTTTAATAAATATTTTTTAATTTATCGTTCGCGAACATTTTTTTGAAGTCGCGAATCACAAATATATTTTTTTAAACGTTCGCGAACATTTTTTTAATGTCGTGAACAAATAGTTTTCAAATTTATCGTTCATGGACATTTTTTAAAGTCACGAATCACATATATTTTTAAAGTCGTGAACAAATTTATCGCGCTTGACCGTTAGAGGGAGAAAACCGGGCAGCTGGCCGGTTCAGATGACCTGTGTGACTTATCTGCACCCGTAATGCAAGTTCTATGACGGGTTTTTCCGGTTTGCAAGTACCGTGACTTAAGTGGACCCGTAGCGCAAGTTCTCGGACCGCCAGTGCCATTTACTCCAATATTTGGCTAGCCAAATGTTGGCATTGCCAATACCAATACTTGCCAACTATTGGCAACTTTGTGTGAGATAGGCAAGATAACTCAATAACCAACCAAGTAGTAGCCAATATTTGGCACAATGGCAAACATTGGCATGCCAATTTTTGGCAGCAAACCAATTATGCTCTTACTTTCCTACTCGGTAGCAATGACCATTGTAGTACTTCTGTTCAGAAAGTAAATGGCGGCTACAACACACTGAAGCAAACTGACAAACGCATGATGCAACTTGGAAGCCACATTTTAATCCATTCATTGGCTCAGCAATCAGAATCCAAAATTATGCATCACGGCCATCTTCAGACAAGACAAATGCAATGGCTAGTAAAAGTTGGTACACATGTAGAGATAATCTACTTAGATAACAGGAAACACAAAAGACTTGCAGGTTTCAGTTTAGTGAAGAGAGAGTACAAGATCATATATATAGGAATGAAAATACAAGAAAAATATATGTTATGCATTAGTTTCCAAACTGCTATGAGTAGAGCCAAATCTTGACCCTCTGTGCGGCCTTAAAGATTTACTACTCACAGCAGTATTGTTCGTACTGGGCGACATGCCAGCCTGCTATCTACAACCTAGCGTTACAACATATCAGATAACCACAGCCATTAATTATTACTACTCCCTCCGTTCGTTTTTATAAGGCGTTTAAGACAGCTGGTTTTGAACTGTTTAGAGCACTGTCTGAACAGGCTTAAACGTCTTATATAAGTGAACAGAGGGAGTAGAAAAAATATCGTTGCGGTGGTCCTCAACAGTTTAATCTTACGACTTTTAATCACATGGTACATATTTCCATGGTATGGGTCTTTTAGGCATGCTCTAAATGCTTGCCAACTATAGTGTGGAGTATTAGATAAGCATGGTCATCTGCTTGTTTCTTTTTCCTATACTCCCTCCGTCCGGAAATACTTGTCATCAAAATGAATAAAAGGAGATGTATCTAGATGTATTTAAGTTCTAGATACATCCCCTTTTGTCCATTTTGATGACAAGTATTTTCGGACGGAGGGAGTACCTTCTTACGAATATATATAACTATGCTAGTCACACTGGCCGTCAAATTCACATTCTGCTCCTCCCTTCTGAATCTGGTTTAAGTCTCTTGTTTGCAGCCTCTGAATTCTTTTCTATCTAATGTGCTTTGTGTTGTAAAACCTGATGCAGAGATAAATGACTCATTCCCTTTTCTATCTAACTTTAAGAAACGAAGGCACTTCTCCAACTCACCATAGCGTCAGCAAGAGAGGTTCTAGCTAGAGAGACGAAATGCACCACAACCGCCAGCATCGCAAAAGCAATCAGCTGTGCCTTTGGTTGTTGGATGCATATATGAAACAACCACCAGCACCACAAGAAACAATGGGCTGGGCGTGCTGCTTTGGCACTAGCAGTGGACGCCAAGCGCTTGCACAAGACACTCGCGCACACGCAGGCGTTACGGTTCTCATGGCACCGTGCTGCCCCATGCACGCCGAAATTACTTTTCTACTTGCTTTGGCGATGCCAATCTGTACTACAATATTAATTTGCATCCTAAAAATCCCTATAAATCTGTGTACCTTGGTCAGGAGATTGATCACAATCATCATCAACGCCAGATCTGTAAGACTCGAAAGAGATTTAGTAAGAGTGTGGACTAGATCTAGAGAGTATAGAGTGAGAGGATGTCGACAAGCAGTGGCAAGCCGCTGCTCGTCGTGATCCGCCGGAGCAAGCTCTCCGCAGGAGGTGAGGGCCACCGCATCTGCACAGAGTTCAAGCAGGCCAAGTACCCCTTCAAGTGGAGAAGGTACATGTGCGCTAGGTGTGGGATGCTCCGTGAGGAGCACAACGCCTGCAAGAGCAAGCTCTCCGCAGGAGATGGGGGCAAGCACGAGACCAGCAAGAGCAAGCTGTTTGCAGGAGATAAGGGCGAGCACAGCGCTGACAAGTGCAAGCTCTCTGCAGAAGATGAGGGTGAGCGCAGCGCCAACAAGAGTAATATCTCCGCAGGAGAGAAGGGCGAGCGTGTCTGCACCGAGTTCAAGCAGGCCGAGTACCCCTTCAAGTGGAGAAAGTACATGTGTGCCAGGTGCGGGGTGCACCGTAGCGAGCACGGTGTCAGCAAGGCCAAGGCCAAAGTGGACGACGACATGGAGAATATCAGGGAGGAGCTCCTGCCGCCACGCAAGAGGCTCATTCTCAGGTTCAAGCGGTCACAGGCCCTTGCCGCTGCTGCTGTTGCTGCATCCAGGGAGAAGGAGAACAAGGAGGGGGAGCTAGAGGAAGGGGAGATCACCTGGAGCCCCGGCTCGACGATCACCAAGGGGAAGAGAGCCCCAAGGAGAAAGCCCTAGGATGCACCGTGAACTGGCGCAATGCACCATTGAGAACTTGTTATATGTGAATCTCTTCAGCTATGTAAAACAACTTGTGTACTGGTCCGATGTACACTTCTTTAACTTTGACCAAGTCTACCCCATACACTACCAGAATTAACGTAGTTGCCGACGGCCACATCTATGCCGACGGCCCCCGTAGGCATAGATTGATATATCCCGACGGCCTAGGGTTGGCCGTAGGCATAGGAATGCCGTCGGCATATGATGATCTACGCCGACGGGGGCCGTCGGCATACTAGTGCCGTCGGGACCTCTGTAGGTACGCCTACGGGGGCCGTCGGCATAGATGATGCCGTCGTCTTAGATGAGGCCCGCCTACCCGGTCAGAGGCGACCGTTTGACGGTGTAGGAACTATGCCGACGGGGCTAAGGGGGCCGTCGGCATTGAAATCAAACAGGAAAAAGAGAAAAAAAAATGAGACAAAAACTATGCCTACGGCTAGGCCGTCGGCATAGCTGGCATAGATATATTGACATCCCCGATCCTGGACGCCTCCACGTCATCGATCTGCGTGCATCGCCACGTCATCGATCCACAACTGTGTGCACAGCTATGCCTACGGCCATACCGTAGGCATACATCAGATCGGTGTGCGCAGATATGCCTACGGCATTACCGTAGGCATACCTGTATTTTTTTAGTTTACCGTGGCAGAGATATGCTGACAGCATAGCCGTCGGCGTAGGCCTGGCGCATGCCCTCTGCCACGTCATCAATCTGCGTGCATCGCCACGTCATCGATCCATGACCCTGTGCACAACTATGCCTACGGCCTTACCGTAGGCATACCTCAGATCTGTGTGTGCAGCTATGCCTACAGCCTTACCGTAGGCATACCTGCATTTTTTTAGTATTTTTTTACAATACAAATGTGCCTTGTTTAAACAGAAATCATACCCCAATGGTATATCGATTGCCCCCCTCATGGACGTCGCTGCCGCCGTGTCACGGAGGGGGGAACTGGTCGACATCGGAGCGAATCTGGTTAGAGGGTGGCCTTCGGGGCGTAGCTATGCCACCGAAACATCGCATGGCTCCTGATGCATGTGTGAAAGTTTTGTGGCATGCATAGACACCCGTCTTGGGGCTCCGTGGTGTGGCCTCCCTTCCGCGGACGGCAGCGTCGTCGTCACTTGGAGTGGGAATCGTGCGGGTCCGGTAGAACCGGAGGGAATCTAATGGTGGGTTGTGTCCAGACTGTGTTCGGGGATGTTGCTATGGGCAGACCTGTCGCAACCAGGTGGAAAAGACCACTGGTCAAAGCCCGTCCGGCAAAAGTCAAAGGGCCAGACCTCCTGTTCAACTGGGATTCGGGGTGGCCTTCGGGGCGTGGCTATGCCACCGAAACATTGCACGGCTCCTGATGCATGTGTGAAAGTGTTGTGGCATGTGTAGACACCCGTCTTGGGGCTCCGTGGTGTGGCCTCCCTCCACGGACGGCAGTGCCGCCGTCACTTGGAGGGGGGGAATCGTGCGGGTGCGGTAGAACCGGAGGGAATCTAGTGGTGGGTTGTGTCCAGACCGTGTTCGGGGATGTTGCTGTGGGCAGACCTGTCGCAACCAGGTGGAAGAGACCACTGGTCAAAGCCTGTCCGGCAAAAGTCAAAGGGCTAGATCTCCTGGTCAACTGGGATTCGGGGTGGCCTTCGAGGCATAGCTATGCCACCGAAACATCGCACGGCTCCTGATGCATGTGTGGAAGTGTTGTGGCATGCGTACACGCCCGTCTTGGGGCTCCGTGGTGTGCCCCCGCCTCCACGGACGGCAGCGCCGCCGTCACTTGGAGGGGGAATCGTGCGGGTGTGGTAGAACCGGAGGGAATCTAGTGGTAGGTTGGGTCCAGACCGTGTTCGAGGATGTTGCTATGGGCAGACCTATCGCAACCAGGTGGAAGAGACCACTGGTCAAAGCCCGTCCGGCAAAAGTCAAAGGGCTAGATCTCCTGGTCAACTAGGATTTGGGGTGGCCTTCGAGGCGTAGCTATGCCACCGAAACATCCCACGGCTCCTGATGCATGTGTGGAAGTGTTGTGGCATGTGTAGACGCCCGTCTTGGGGCTCCGTGGTGTGCCCCCCCTCCACGGACGGCAGCGCCGCCGTCACTTGGAGGGGGGAATCGTGCGGGTGCGGTAGAACCGAAGGGAATCTAGTGGTGGGTTGGGTCCAGACCGTGTTCGAGGATGTTGCTATGGGCAGACCTATCGCAACCAGGTGGAAGAGACCACTGGTCAAAGCCCGTCCGGCAAAAGTCAAAGGGCTAGATCTCCTGGTCAACTGGGATTCGGGGTGGCCTTCGGGGCGTAGCTATGCCACCGAAACATCGCACGGCTCCTGATGCATGTGCGGAAGTGTTGTGGCATGCGTAGACGCCCGTCTTGGGGCTCCGTGGTGTGCCCCCCCCTCCACGGACGGCAACGCCGCCGTCACTTGGAGGAGGGAATCATGCGGGTGGGGTAGAACCGGAGGGAATCTAGTGGTGGGTTGGGTCCAGACCGTGTTCGAGGATGTTGCTATGGGCAGACCTATCGCAACCAGGTGGAAGAGACCACTGGTCAAAGCCCGCCCGACAAAAGTCAAAGGGCTAGATCTCCTGGTCAACTGGGATTCGGGGTGGCCTTCGAGGCGTAGCTATGCCACCGAAACATCCCACGGCTCCTGATGCATGTGTGAAAGTGTTGTGGCATGCGTACACGCCCGTCTTGGGGCTTCATGGTGTGCCCCCGCCTCCACGGACGGCAGCGCCGCCGTCACTTGGAGGGGGAATCGTGCGGGTGTGGTAGAACCGGAGGGAATCTAGTGGTAGGTTGTGTCCAGACCGTGTTCGGGGATGTTGCTGTGGGCAGACCTATCGCAACCAGGTGGAAGAGACCACTGGTCAAAGCCCGTCCGGCAAAAGTCAAAGGGCTAGATCTCCTGGTCAACTGGGATTTGGGGTGGCCTTCGAGGCGTAGCTATGCCACCGAAACATCCCACGGCTCCTGATGCATGTGTGGAAGTGTTGTGGCATGCGTAGACGTCCGTCTTGGGGCTCCGTGGTGTGCCCCCCCTCCACGGACGGCAGCGCCGCCGTCACTTGGAGGGGGGAATCGTGCGGGTGTGGTAGAACCGAAGGGAATCTAGTGGTGGGTTGGGTCCAGACCGTGTTCGAGGATGTTGCTATGGGCAGACCTATCGCAACCAGGTGGAAGAGACCACTGGTCAAAGCCCGTCCGGGAAAAGTCAAAGGGCTAGATCTCCTGGTCAACTGGGATTCGGGGTGGCCTTCGGGGCGTAGCTATGCCACCAAACATCGCACGGCTCCTGATGCATGTGCGGAAGTGTTGTGGCATGCGTAGACGCCCGTCTTGGGGCTCCGTGGTGTGCCCCCCTCCCTCCACGGACGGCAGCGCCGCCGTCACCTGGAGGAGGGAATCGTGCGGGTGGGGTAGAACCGGAGGGAATCTAGTGGTGGGTTGGGTCCAGACCGTGTTCGAGGATGTTGCTATGGGCAGACCTATCGCAACCAGGTGGAAGAGACCACTGGTCAAAGCCCGTCCGGCAAAAGTCAAAGGGCTAGATCTCCTGGTCAACTAGGATTCGGGGTGGCCTTCCAGGCGTAGCTATGCCACCGAAACATCCCACGGCTCCTGATGCATGTGTGAAAGTGTTGTGGCATGCGTACACGCCCGTCTTGGGGCTCCGTGCTGTGCCCCCGCCTCCACGGACGGCAGCGCCGCCGTCACATGGAGGGGGAATCGTGCGGGTGTGATAGAACCAGAGGGAATCTAGTGGTAGGTTGGGTCCAGACCGTGTTCGAGGATGTTGCTATGGGCAGACCTATCGCAACCAGGTGGAAGAGACCACTGGTCAAAGCCCGTCCGGCAAAAGTCAAAGGGCTAGATCTCCTGGTCAACTGGGATTTGGGGTGGCCTTCGAGGCGTAGCTATGCCACCGAAACATCGCACGGCTCCTGATGCATGTGCGGAAGTGTTGTGGCATGCGTAGACGCCCGTCTTGGGGCTCCGTGGTGTGCCCCCCCCTCCACGGACGGCAGCGCCGCCCTCACTTGGAGGGGGGAATCGTGCGGGTGTGGTAGAACCGAAGGGAATCTAGTGGTGGGTTGGGTCCAGACCGTGTTCGAGGATGTTGCTATGGGCAGACCTATCGCAACCAGGTGGAAGAGACCACTGGTCAAAGCCCGTCCGGCAAAAGTCAAAGGGCTAGATCTCCTGGTCAACTGGGATTCGGGGTGGCCTTCGGGGCGTAGCTATGCCACCGAAACATCGCACGGCTCCTGATGCATGTGCGGAAGTGTTGTGGCATGCGTAGACGCCCGTCTTGGGGCTCCGTGGTGTGCCCCCCCTCCACGGACGGCAGCGCCGCCGTCACTTGGAGGAGGGAATCGTGCGGGTGGGGTAGAACCGGAGGGAATCTAGTGGTGGGTTGGGTCCAGACCGTGTTCGAGGATGTTGCTATGGGCAGACCTATCGCAACCAGGTGGAAGAGACCACTGGTCAAAGCCCGTCCGGCAAAAGTCAAAGGGCTAGATCTCCTGGTCAACTGGGATTCGGGGTGGCCTTCGAGGCGTAGCTATGCCACCGAAACATCCCACGGCTCCTGATGCATGTGTGAAAGTGTTGTGGCATGCGTACACGCCCGTCTTGGGGCTCCGTGGTGTGCCCCCGCCTCCACGGACGGCAGCGCCGCCGTCACTTGGAGGGGGAATCGTGCGGGTGTGGTAGAACCGGAGGGAATCTAGTGGTAGGTTGGGTCCAGACCGTGTTCGAGGATGTTGCTATGGGCAGACCTATCGCAACCAGGTGGAAGAGACCACTGGTCAAAGCCCGTCCGGCAAAAGTCAAAGGGCTAGATCTCCTGGTCAACTAGGATTCGGGGTGGCCTTCGAGGCGTAGCTATGCCACCGAAACATCGCACGGCTCCTGATGCATGTGTGGAAGTGTTGTGGCATGCGTAGACGCCCGTCTTGGGGCTCCGTGGTGTGCCCCCCCCTCCACGGACGGCAGCGCCGCCGTCACTTGGAGGGGGGGAATCGTGCGGGTGTGGTAGAACCGAAGGGAATCTAGTGGTGGGTTGGGTCCAGACCGTGTTCGAGGATGTTGCTATGGGCAGACCTATCGCAACCAGGTGGAAGAGACCACTGGTCAAAGCCCGTCCGGCAAAAGTCAAAGGGCTAGATCTCCTGGTCAACTGGGATTCGGGGTGGCCTTCGGGGCGTAGCTATGCCACCGAAACATCGCACGGCTCCTGATGCATGTGTGGAAGTGTTGTGGCATGCGTAGACGCCCGTCTTGGGGCTCCGTGGTGTGGGCCCCCCCTCCACGGACGGCAGCGCCGCCGTCACTTGGAGGGGGGAATCGTGCGGGTGTGGTAGAACCGGAGGGAATCTAGTGGTGGGTTGGGTCCAGACCGTGTTCGGGAATGTTGTTATGGGCAGACCTGTCGCAACCAGGTGGAAGAGACCACTGGTCAAAGCCCGTCCGGCAAAAGTCAAAGGGCTAGATCTCCTGGTCAATTGGGATTCGGGGTGGCCTTCGAGGCGTAGCTATGCCACCGAAACATCCCACGGCTCCTGATGCATGTGTGGAAGTGTTGTGGCATGCGTAGACGCCCTAACAACATAAGAACATCCGCTTCGTATCAGGTTATTCCCAATTCCTCATTGGCTCTATTCCAAATCATCCACTGATATATTCCTACTATATTATGAGTTTGTCCCAAATCATCCACTGATATATTCCTACTATATTATGACTTTGTCCCAAATCATCCGTCCATTGTTTTATGCCATACTTTTGTATATACATAGATGAATGAATGTTTGTATTATGTATGTAGAAAAACAGAATGTATTATTTTCCATCCCAATGATCCATGTTCATTGGTTGTTCTTTTGGATCGTTCCCAACTTGTGATATCTATTTTTTTACATCAAAAGAAATAAGCATAGATGGTTATGGTAGACATTTAAAAAAAATTAAGAAAATAACATCAGATTGTCAAACTATTGTCGCAAAAAAATTTAACTTTTCTTTTCTCCAGATTTTCTCTTATTTTAATCTTTCCTCCCTCGCGTACAGATTTTTCTACTTATGAATTTAATGTCTATTATGTCCATAGTTTACTGTTATATCTACATTTTATTTTTCATGTGTTCCAAGACTTGGCTACATGAATTTGAGCATTTGCGTACAGATGAACAAAGCTGGCATTATTACCACAATTTTCTTCAAATATACTTATATGATATAGTCCTTTCATGCAAAGCTGGCATTATTACCACAATTTTCGTCAAAAAAAGGTACTCGCAAAAAAAAGTCCTCGCAAAAAAAAACCCCTCGTGCCTTATCCACCCTCTCGATCCACTCCCGTCGCTCGACCGCTCGCACCTCCACCCTCTCGATCCACCCCCGCCGCCGCCGTGATCTTCGCCGCCGCCGCCCCCTTCTGCGCCGGCGCCGCCCCGGCCCGGGCCCGCACCGGCACCGGCCGTCCCCGCCCCGCCCCGCACCGGCGCCGGCCGTCCCCGCCCCGCCCCGCCCCGCACCGGTGTCGGCCGTCCCCGCCCCGCCCCGCCCCACACCTGTGTCGGCCATCCCCGCCCCGCCGCGCATCGCCGGCGGCCGTCCCCGCCCGCCCCGCATCACCCCGGCCGTCCCCGCCCCCTTCCCTGCCCCGTCGTCCCCACCCCCTTCCCGCCCCGTGGCTGCTCACTGACGTGGCCTTGGCCGCGGCTCCGGCGGTCCGGCGCCCCTTTGCCGGCCCTCTGCCACTGGTGAGCACCGGCTCCGGCGGTCCAGCGTCCTCTGCTGCCGTTTGTTCGCCAAGCAAGAGGTCAGAAGTTAAATGCAATTTATTCATTCAAAACCATGGACTGGTTCGAGGTGAGTCCTGATAAGTGTGGTGGTTGCATCCATCTCACTGGATTTAATTCAAACTGGAGAGGGCACAAATCTGACTCATCTCTTGTCAAATCCTTGGTTAAATGCATAGAAATCTAGTCTGTAACTGTCAATGGGCGTTGATTATATATCAGATTAGACAAGCGATCCACGAGTAGAAGGGATTAGTTACAAATTCCATGTTCTGTGGGAACAGAAATCACAATTAACTTTGCCACTCTGCTATGCAAATTTTTTGATGTGCATAGAGCTATAGGGGTTCCCGCTGAGTCCCGACGGTTGCATCCATCTCATTAGAGTTAGGCTCAATTCACATGGGTCTTTGTCTAACTATTTAGATTGCAGCCACCAAATTTCATTCTAGTGACATTTCAATTATTGTTTGTCGATCCCTTGGACTGTCTATCTTACTTTTGTTCACATACATTCTGTTGGCAGTGAACAATCCTAAAAAGAGTGCACCTACACTGAACGAGACATTTTTGGGTCTTCTATATCCGACTGAGAACTACAAAGTGTAAGTCCTTTCACAGTTTTGGTTATCACCTGTCCCAAGTCAAACTTCTTTTAGTCTTGACCAAGTATTTTGATTAATATGCTACTATCAAAAACATCAAGTATATATAGTGTGAAAATATGTTTTACGATAGAACTAATGAAACTAATTTGGTGTTGTAGATGTTAATGTATTTTTATATAATTTTTGTCAAACTTCTTAAAGTTTGACTTAGGACAAAGCTTGAACTTAATGTGATTTGGACTGGAGGGAGTAGGTTTCTTAAAGTTTATTCTGTTTTCAATGCAGGTTTGTGGAACATGGGCAAGGGGAAGGCTGACGGCGTGGGTTTCCTACGCAAGTTCGTCAACATGCCTAGTCGGAGTGGTCGAGCATGTAATCCTCCCCCCCCCCCCCCCGACTACTTGATGATGACTCCTCACAGGGAGGTCGAGGGAGAGGTGCCCCCAGAGGAGGAGGAGGGGGCGGGGGGAGAGCCCCTAGAGGGCGAGGGGGTGGGGGCAGAGCCACTACAGGGGGTCGCGGCCAGAAACAGTGCACCCTCACCGACTTAGGGGTGTTGCCTTCGAGGCCCTCCTCTAGTGAGGTACGCTCTGATGAGGAGGAAGAGGACGAGGAGGCTCGGGAGGAGGAGGAGGAAGTTGGGGAGGGGGACGAGGAGGAGGAGGTGGGGGAGGGGAATGAGGAGGAGGAGGCAGAGGAGGAGGGTGGTGGCGGGGATGATGGTGGTGGCAGGGGTGATGGTGGTGGCGGGGAGGGGGTTGGCAACAAGGGATGGCTGTGTGGTAACGCAAAGGTACCAAAGCAGATTCCTGCTACCGAGGAGCAGAAGTGGCTCATCGAGCCCACGGGGAAAGAGTAAGTGCCACTTTATAATAATTTCATTATTTTGCTTGTCACATGCTTATATTTCTCTTTATTTTGCTTGTCACATGCTAATATTTCATTGTTTTGCAGCAACTGGATATATCCTAAAGGGGCCCGTATTCCCAACGGCCTCATCACCGTCTTGCTGAAGGTATACTGGCCGGGGCTGTACTGTCCGGATCCAGTCAGGCACCCAGACCGCCTGGTTTTGGCCACGTGCTGGGACCACTGGGTAGCGGCCCCCCACGCGGACTATGAGACCCATGCTAAGGCCGTGATCACTAACTTTTGGGTGAGTTCTCTTCAGAAGCACAAGTCCATTCTGGTTTCATGAATGATTTAACTCATGGCTTCTTCCATTCTGATTTCATGAATGATTGTAGAAATACTATCGAGTTCTTCCGGAGCACAAGGCCATTGCCGACCAGATCGTGCTTTGCCAAGCCAAGAGTAAGGCCCGCCAGATGCAGTACGAGGTGCGTTGGGTGGCCATCTCGACATACTATCACGACGCTCTTGGTGTGAAGATGACCAAGGAAGAAGCGCGGAGGACAGACATTACCTTGCAGAGGCACCAGTACTTGGCGGTAAGTATAAAAGATTTTTATTTCCGATGTTTGTGGTACATTTCATCATTTCGTGTTGACATGTCAGTATGCTTTCATTATGTAGGTGTGTCCAAATTGGTGTTATGGAAAAGACGAGTCCTGGGAAGCATTGGTGGATCTGTGGTGTGATAACGATGGAGCTTGGGCGGCTACGAGCATTAGAAACAAGGCTAACAGAGGCAGGGAGGGAATACATGCTCAGGGAAACCGAAACCACTTTCTTCACAAGACACTTGAGGTATATCTATGTACATTAAACATTTTCTTCTTCTTTTTACCATCACTTTCTTATGTATGACTAACCTCTGTTTGGTTGTTTGGTGGTGCAGGAGGAGAAACTGAAGCGGCCGCTCTCACACATGGAGGCGTGGGAGATCGCCCATACACGAAAGAAGCCCAAGCCTGGCGAGGCCAAGTACTACGGCAAGACCGCGGAGTATAAGAAGGCCTACTCTGAGGGGTATCTGAGTTTACATCCTGACACACCTGACCCCATTGCGGCGGATCTGGATGAGAGGGTGGTGGTGAGCATGGGGAAGAATCACGGTCGGTCGCCGTTTCTGGATGCTGTGATCACTCCTTCTATCTCCTACACACAGCTCCGAGCTACCAACCCGAGCCTGTGCCAGCGCACGAGCACGTCCATGACCAGTGCGCAGTCACAGTCCCTCATTGCTGAGCGGAACTCTGTAAGTATTTTCACTCTTATCTTCATTGCTCACTTTATTTTCCGCATTGAGATGTTCTGTGAGTTCCATCATGTCATACCGTAGGCCTACTTGGAGTACACACGTCAGGAGACCATGATGTGGCACGAGAGCCTTCATGCATACCATCAGCAGAGGGATCGCACGTTGCAACACTTCCTTGAGGAAATGGCGACCGACAGGGTTCCTCAATTGCAACCAGCACCATCTCCTCCACCACAACCAGTGCTTCTTACTTTTGAGGAGTTTCTGACACAGAACCCTGGCCCCTCGCCGGTTAGTACATCTCAAACTATTCACCCAAAGCATACTGTTTATTCAACACAATCATATATCCCCTTAACATGTCTTTTTAACATCCAGGGAACTGGTGGATCTACTGTTGGTGGTGGTGCTGGTCTTGGCATCACTCCCGAGTCACGGAGCCCGGTCACTCCTATCCACGGAGGCGGCGGTGGTCTTGGCGGTAGCGCTGCCGCTAGCAGGGATGACCTAGGCTTCAGCGGACTTGGCGGTGATGACCTTGGCGGTGGTGGTGGATGTCCTAGCGCTTAAGCCTTTGGGTGACAGTGGTGGTGATCATAAACTTGTGGTGGTGGTCTTTTAGATTACTTGTGGTGGTGGTCTTTTAGATGACTTGTGGTGGTGGTCTTTTGGTGGTGGTGGTCTTTTAGATGACTTGTGATCTTTTAGATGACTTGTGTGCTTCTTTAGATGCTTATGTTTGCGATGATGGTTATGTTTGTCATGATACTTATATTGTTGTGATGGTGTTTGTTGTGAGGATGATACTTATATATGTTCTGTATGTCTATTTCATCATATATATATGCTGTGAATTTGAATTGAAAGCAAACAGAAAAAAGGAAAAAAAATTAGACGCAAACTATGCCTACGGCTTAGGCGTAGGCATAGGGTTACCATGTGCTACCAGAGGACAACACGTGGAGGCTATGCCTACAGTTAGGCCGTTGGCATATATCTAAACTATGCCTACAGTTTGGCTGTCGGCATAGCCTGGAACATATTCCTACAGAAGAGCCGTAGGCATAGCTTTAGATATATGCCGACAGCCATGCTGTAGGCATAGCCGTGCCCACCGAGCTAGTAGACACCGCCACGTGGCATAGTTTCGAATCTATGCCGACGGCTACACCGTAGGCATAGCTCTGCCACGTGGCGTCTCCTCTATGGGCAGCACTTGACGGCGGCCACCGTTAGCGTGGAATGTTGCCGACGGCCCTGGCCGTCGGCATAGATGTACGGACACCGTCGGCAAATCATCTATGCCGACGACTTTTCTATGCCGACGGCATCCCGAGATACGCCGACGTATATTATGCCGACGACCCTATGCCTACGGGGGCCGTCGGCATAGGCCTATCCCGACGGGAATCAGGGCTATGCCTGAGCCGTAGGCATAGGGGTTTATTCTGGTAGTGATATATATCAGATGTGGTGGAACATCGTGCTTGTTTCCTAAAGTGTATCAGCAACAATAGTTTCAGACAAATTCATTGACAGTTGACACACTAAACAAATTTGGCTCTAGAAGTTAAACAGGGAGCCAAAGACACTAACCAAATTTTTGCCATCAAACCTAATTAATGGTAGGCAAATATGGTCAAAGTTGCCAATGGAACATATATTCACAAGTTTGGTACGGCAAACCTTGGCTCTGAGAGGTATAAAACCAATCATCCTGTACTACTACCTCCGTCTAGGTGAATAAGTCATTCGTGTAGTTTTAGGTCATCGATTTGAGGAATTAAATATGTGTTATATGTCATGAAAAGTATATCACTAGATTTCTACACGGATGTAGTTTCTAAATATATATTTTTTGTCACATATAATACATATTTAGATACTTAAATCGTCGACCTAAAACTACATGAATGACTTATTCACCTAGACGGAGGTAGTACTCCAAATAAATTACTCAAACATGGGCTGCTGCATCCCGCCAGAGCTTTGTTATGCAACCATAGATAGAGGTAGAACTGTTGGAATTTGCTAGTAGGCCTTTGGCCCAAAGCCCAACTAAAATTCTGAAATTCTCTTGGCCCATTCATGCACACATGTGAGTGGAGTGAGTGAGGCTAAAGTTTAGTTCCACCTCATAAGTTGAGAGAGGGTTGCACCTCTTTATAAGGTGAGCTCTTCTACCACTTGTATGAGCATGAGAAGAGGAGACGCTCCTCCTCCTCGCTCGTCGCGACGCGACGCGACGCGACACGCCGCGGGATTGAGCCGAGCCGAGGACAGAGTTATGCATGTTGTCTATATTTTTGCTGCTCGGGAAAAATTAATGAGTCATTAATTAATAATTAACGGACACGTTAATTACTTAATCGTCTTTGATTCTTTTGGATCGTGATGACTCGGACGTGGGGTTTATTCCCACGACCTACCCGGCCCGCACTATATAGTCATGCAGACGTCTACCCTAGCCGCCGCCACTTCGTATGGTTTCTCACCATCATTCCAGATCATTGCGCCGCCAAGCAAGTCTTCTACATCCCTCCTTTCGGCGTGCACCGGGAGAAGGGACAGCAGGCCTCCGGAACCCCGCCTCTCGTGATCCTGTACGGGAGAGGGGCGATCAGGTTTTTAGGGAGTGCACCCGCGCGACTGCTGGCAGCGATGACTTCGCGAACGAGGACTTCTTCCCCGACCTCGGCAACCTCATCCTCGACGACATGGGCGATAACGTCAACACCGGCGGTGCTGCTCCCACTGCACCATATGTGATTCTATCTTTCCTGTTCGAGATCGTGGTAGAATTCATATTTCTAGTATGTGCCCTAGATGTGATCTGTTCATCTGCTATGCTAGTTCTCATGATTAGTTTAATCTCTGCTAGTGCTGTCATGATTTATCTTTGTTTATTCGGTTTAAAACTCGTAGTAATTTTCTCATATTTCCAACAATCCAAAAACCTGATTATAGGCAATTTACTCCGAGTGGTTTTGATGCGCATCTGAAGCCGCCTGCCTTTAAGGGGGCGCAATATAAGAGGTCGCGCACGAGAGAAGTCTACTGGTTTCAGACCATGGGCTGCTATGACTCCACTAAGGGCAAGCCTGAGGGTGATCTTAATCCAGCACAGACGGAAGCTTTTGAGAAGATCGATACTCTCTTTAAAGGCACTCTTCTGGGTGTTCTTGATGATTCCATTATGGATTCGTATATGTCGTTTGACAACGGCAAGGATATGTGTGCTGCGCTCGAGGCCAAGTTTGGTGCCTCGGACGCCGGTAGCGAGTTGTACGTCATGGAGCAATTCTATGACTACAAGATGACTGATGAGCGCTCTGTCGTACAACAGGCTCATGAGATACAATCGCTCGCAAAAGAACTTGAGCACTTCAAGTGTGTGTTGCCGGACAAATTTGTTGCCGGAGGCATTATTGCCAAGCTTCCACCTTCGTGGAACAATTTTGCTACTTCCCTGAAACACAAGAGACAGGAGTTTTCCGTTGCGGATCTCATTGGTACTCTTGATGTTGAAGAGAAGGCGAGAGCAAAGGACACACGTGCTCGAGTTGCCGAGGGAGCTTCTAGTGCCCACATGGTATAGAAGAAGAACTTCCAGCCCAATAAGTTCAAAAATAACAAGAACAAAACTCAGGGGAAAGGCAAGTTTGATACAAAGAACAAGCCATCACATTCTACCAACTTCAAGAAGAATTCTCATAAGAAGGGAAAGGGACTTTGCCATGTCTGTGGTGATCCTAATCACTGGGCTCCGAAGTGTCCTAACCGCTTTGAGGAGCGCGAACATGAGAAGGGCGGCAAGTCCGCTAATGTTGTCATCGGTGATACTGATATGAAGGAATCAGGGTATGGTATTTTTCCTACCATCCTTTCAGTATTTCAATCCCCTGATTGGTTAATTGACACCGGTGCAAATGTGCATGTTTGTGCTGACGCCTCCATGTTTTCTTCTTACCAGGCCACACGGACTTCTCCCGTGCTGATGGGGAACGGGTCACATGCCATCGTTCGAGGTGTTGGTACGGTCGATCTGAAGTTTACTTCGGGGAAGACCGTGCGTCTGAAGAACGTTCATCATGTGCCGTCCATCAATAAAAATCTCGTTAGCGGTTCCCGTTTGTGTCGAGATGGTTTTAAGTTGGTTTTTGAGTCCAATAAAGTTGTAATTTCCATGTGTGGACAATTTGTTGGAAAAGGGTATGAGTGCGGAGGCTTGTTTCGCCTATCTTTGTCACATATTTTCACTAAAGTTATTAATAATGTTTGCCACAATAATGAGTCAGATATTTGGCATTCACAACTTTGTCATATTAACTTTGGTTGCATGACGCGGCTGGCCAATATGAATTTAATTCCGAAAATCTCTACTGTCAAAGGCTCTAAGTGCCAAGTATGTGTGCAAGCTAAATAACCTCGCAAGTCCCATAAGACTGCAGAGGCAAGAGACTTGGCGCCACTAGAGCTTATACATTCTGATCTTTGTGAGATGAATGGTGTGTTGACAAAAGGTGGAAAGAGATATTTCATGACGTTGATTGATGACTCCACTAGATATTGTTATGTGTATCTTCTGAAATCAAAAGATGAAGCTTTAACTTTCTTCGAAAACTATAAAGCTGAGGCAAAGAACCAACTTGATCGAAAAATTAAACGGCTTAGGTTCGATCGTGGTGGAGAGTATTTTTTCAATGAATTTGATCTGTTTTGTGTGGAACATGGTATAATCCATGAGAGGACGCCTCCCTACTCACTCAGTCTAATGGGGTGGCCAAAAGAAAGAACCGAACTCTAACTGATTTGGTTAATGCCATGTTAGACACATCGGGTCTTTCCAAGGAATGGTGGGGGGAGGCGCTAATGACCGCGTGTCATGTCCTAAACCGAGTTCCCACAAAGCATAAGACCATGACTCCATTTGAGGAATGGGAAAGGAAAAGGTTGAAACTCTCTTACCTACGTTCTTGGGGTTGTTTGGCGAAAGTCAATATACCAATTCCCAAGAAGCGCAAGCTTGGACCAAAAACCGTGGATTGTGTTCTTCTCGGCTATGCTTTTCATAGCATTGGCTATAGATTTTTGATAATAAAATCTGAGGTATCCGACATGCATGTTGGTACGATTATGGAGTCTAATGATGCAACTTTCTTTGAGGACATATTTCCTATGAAGGATATGTCAAGTTCATCAAATCAGGAGATACCTACTCCATCTAGTGAGGAACTCACTGTAATTCCTGAACCCACCATTGCGATGGAACACGTTGAGAATCCTGTTGAGGGTGACAATGAAACTCCTGTAAGGAGTAAGAGACAGAGGACTGCAAAGTCCTTTGGTGATGATTTCATTGTGTACCTTGTGGATGACACTCCCAGGACTATTTCAGAAGCCTATGCATCTCCTGATGCTGACTACTGGAAGGAAGCTGTTCGTAGCGAGATGGATTCCATCTTGGCTAACGGAACCTGGGAGATCACTGACCGTCCTTATGGGTGCAAACCTGTAGGATGTAAGTGGGTGTTCAAGCAGAAGCTTAGACCTGATGGTACGATTGAAAAGTACAAGGCACGGCTTGTGGCTAAGGGTTATACCCAGAAAGAAGGTGAAGACTTCTTTGATACTTACTCACCCGTGTCTAGACTGACCACAATTCGGGTGCTACTATCACTGGCTGCCTCACATGGTCTTCTCGTTCATCAAATGGACGTTAAGACGGCTATCCTCAATGGAGAGTTGAAGGAGGAAATTTACATCGATCAGCCAGATGGTTTTGTAGTACCTGGTCAGGAAGGAAAGGTGTGCAAGTTATTAAAGTCTTTATATGGCCTTAAACAAGCTCCTAAGGAGTGGCATGAGAAGTTCGAAAGAACATTAACTGCTGTCGGCTTTGTAGTAAATGATGGTGACAAGTGTGTGTACTATCGCCATGGTGGGGGCGAAGGAGTTATTCTTTGTCTGTATGTCGACGACATATTAACCTTTGGAACCAAACTTGATTTAATCAAGGAGGTTAAGGATTTCTTATCTCGCTGTTTTGAGATGAAGGATCTAGGAGTAGCTGATGTTATCTTAAACATCAAGCTGTTGAGAGATGAGAATGGTGGGATCACACTGCTTCAGTCTCACTATGTGGAAAAGGTCTTGAGTCGTTTTGGGTATAGCGACTGCACGCCTTCTCCAACTCCATATGATGCTAGTGTGTTGCTTCGAAAGAATCGACGGATTGCTAGAGATCAACTGAGGTATTCTCAGATTATTGGCTCGCTTATGTATTTGGCGAGTGCCACGAGGCCTGACATCTCTTTTGCTGTGAGCAAGCTGAGTCGGTTTGTGTCTAAACCGGGAGATGATCATTGGCGTGCGCTTGAGAGAGTTATGCGCTACTTGAAGGGCACTGCGAGCTATGGGATTCACTACACCGGGTATCCAAGGGTACTGGAGGGTTATAGTGACTCGAACTGGATATCTGATGCTGATGAGATTAAGGCCACAAGTGGTTATGTTTTTACACTTGGTGGTGGCGCTGTTTCCTGGAAGTCTTGCAAGCAGACCATCTTAACGAGGTCAACTATGGAAGCAGAACTCACAGCATTAGACACTGCCACTGTTGAAGCAGAGTGGCTTCATGAGCTATTGATGGACTTACCTATGGTTGAAAAACCAATACCCCCTATCCTGATGAACTGTGATAATCAAACTGTGATCGTCAAGATAAACAGTTCTAAGGACAATATGAAGTCCTCAAGGCATGTGAAGAGGAGATTAAAATCTGTCAGGAAACTGAGGAACTCCGGAGTTATTACGTTGGATTATATCCAAACATCGAAAAACTTGGCAGATCCCTTCACAAAGGGTCTATCACGTAATGTGATAGATAATGCATCGATGGAGATGGGTTTGAGACCCACCGCATGAGTTGTCCATAGTGGTAACCCACTCTATGTGATCGGAGATCCCGTGAAGTAGAAGTGGGAGACAAGCTGTTGGTCAGCTGAGAGGAGAGTATCCTTATTTTAATTATCCCACTCCGTGAAGATGCAATACTCTCCTGATCTGCATGGCAGGTTGATATCTATCTTAATGTGTGCCAAGTGGCTTATTTGAGTAAGCAGAGATGTTGTCCTGCAGAGCATCTCCTGAGGAACACACCTATATGAATTTGACTGTTAACGTCGCAGTCTGTGAGAAGTGGGTGCTCTCTAATAAATTCATGAAAGGCCCTAGAGAACGACGTATACGCTCCACCCGCGGGGAAGCCTTGCGGCAGCCAAGTATCGGTCAAGAATTTGTGTGAAACTAGTCTCGCAGAAAACTTGTAGTTCAAGGCATAGTCCACTATTCAAGTTGTCATCTAGTGTAGCATAAAACTCTAAGTGGAAGTTCAACTTCACAGTCTCCACTAAGCACCGGTATATAAACAATGTTTTGGTACTAAATGATGAGATGTGCCAATGAGACTTTGTGGGGGATTGTTGGAGTTTGCTAGTAGGCCTTTGGCCCAAAGCCCAACTAAAATTCTGAAATTCTCTTGGCCCATTCATGCACACATGTGAGTGGAGTGAGTGAGGCTAAAGTTTAGTCCCACCTCATAAGTTGAGAGAGACTTGCACCTCTTTATAAGGTGAGCTCTTCTACCACTTGTATGAGCATGAGAAGAGGAGACCTACACACGCGCTCCTCCTCCTCGCTCGCCTCACCTCGTCACGACGTGCCACGGGTTGCGGGATTGAGCCGAGCCGAGGACAGAGCTATGCCGTTGTCTATATTTTTGCTGCTCGGGAAAAATTAATGAGTCATTAATTAATAATTAACGGACACATTAATTACTGAACCGTTTTTGATTCTTTTGGATCGTGATGACTCGGACGTGGGGTTTACTCCCACGAACTACCCGGCCCGCACTATATAGTCAGGCAGACGTGTACCCTAGCCGTCGCCACTTCATATGGTTTCTCACCACCGTTCCAGATCATTGCGCCGCCAAGCAAGTCTTCTACATCCCTCCTTTCGGCATGCACCGGGAGAAGGGACAGCAGGCCTTCGAAACCCCGCCTCTCGTGATCCTGTACGGGAGAGGGGCGATCAGGTTTTTGGGGAGCGCACCCGCGCGACTGCTGGCAGTGACGACTTCACGAACAACGACTTCTTCCCCGACCTCGGCAACCTCATCCTCGACGACATGGGCGACAATGTCAATGCCAGCGGTGCTGCTCCCGCTGCACCGTATGTGATTCTATCTTTCCTATTCGAGATCGTGGTAGAATTCATGTTTCTAGTATGTGCCCTAGATGTGATCTGTTCATCTGCTATGCTAGTTCTCATGATTAGTTTAATCTCTCCCAGTGTTGTCATGATTTATCTTTTGTTTATTCGGTTTAAAACTCGTAGTAATTTTCTCATATTTCCAACAAGAACCACAATCATATTGTGTTCCCCTGTGCATTAGTTGCCTTCCTGCGCATTTCACCTTGATGCACATTTATTAGCTGGGATAAAAGAGTACATATGTAGTAGAAGAGCATCTACTGAATATATCACAAATTTAATCAGTAGCATATCACGCAGAATCCTACTCTACACGTTCATACATCATAGGCCTTTTTTCACAATACATCATAGGGTTATAGTGGACAGTACTAAGTAATTAAAACTTTAGTGCAAGGCAAAAGAGGAGCAAGTCAACCAATTCATAACATCAGTCACACGTAGATGATCAGAATCAGTAACCTTAATAGGTTAACAGTGGATCTACACAATATGGAACATGCTACACACCTCCAATTTGCACTTGGCTTCAGATTCAAATGTCTTGCACAAGATCTCATAGCTTCTATGAATTCCAATCTGTGAGAAATGAAGGAGGAGACTATTTCTTGGTAAGACTATTTCTTGGTAAAGTAATACCAGTGGATCCACTCGTGATGGCGAGGTATTGGATATTACATATCTGCAAGACAGAATAAGTGAACTAAAACATTGCAATCAAAGTGAAGCAGACACCATAAGTAACCAACAACCAGAAGGTACATCAATTCAGTGCACCCCAGATAAGTTGTTCACATGAAATGAAAATTTGCCGCTTTACCCCAAATTGTTGTAGAAAACCATAGCATCTATATTAGATTTTTGAACTATCAGCATCACGGACCCCATTTTGCTCTGCAAGCATACATGCGTTCTGGGTCAAATTTTGATCATCATTCCAGCTGAGTGTCACCAGAATAGTAATTAGACAAGAAAAAAATGCATGAATCAGAAGACACAGAATGCACCATGAAACTCTATGTCTCGACAAAATATTCTGAAGAACAGAACAATAAACTATCAGGAACTTCAAAAAATCAGATCACCTTGCAAGCTATAAGTTCAATCAACTGCATTAGGAACTTCCCCAGCCCCTTCCCTTGGGCAGAAGACTCCAATTGTAGCTCATACACATAAAGAACATGCACATCCTCTTCAACAACAAATCTGTAGTGTACAAAACCAACCAAGCGACCTCCACGGCATGTCACATGTGCACATTCCACCCCTGAATCTTGCTTCATGAAACATTTGGCAATATCACTGTCTGTATATTGGCAGGTCAGGATGTATCGTGCTTCTGGGGCAACCATTTCCCGGCGCTTAATTTTCTCTTCTGAAGGCCATTATGATCCATAAGTTCCCTCCATGTTAGCCTAAATTATTGTTTACCAGTGTTACATTCAATAATCACGGGGAACTTGTAAAAAGGTACATATGCAAACAT
The DNA here is from genome assembly GCF_018294505.1 of Triticum aestivum. Lineage (NCBI taxonomy): Eukaryota > Viridiplantae > Streptophyta > Magnoliopsida > Poales > Poaceae > Triticum > Triticum aestivum. The sequence goes on from NC_057810.1 coordinate 631,818,395, forward strand.
CCTAAAGGTATGCAACCTTGAGAAGATTTTTGGTGTACTTCCTTGTTGGTACTGGAAGATGATAGCCATGCCTAGATTCCAAGTAGTTTGAAAAACCTAAATGTAAGAAATATGAGATCAGCTTGCCACAGTGCAGTTCCCCTTCAAAAAAAGACAATGATAGGCTCAAAGCAAGAAGTGTTGTCAAAATTAGAATTGCTAAGACCTAACAATGCATTCAATTTTCTCACATTGAATTTCTAGAGCTGAATCCAGGAAAGACAGTAGGTGTCCTGAACCCAAATGGAACATTAGTAGCTACTTGTCCTATAGCACAAAAAGTTTCACCAGAGAGACAAATGTAGGTTACCGCTTCTCTCATATTTATGAAAATCCAGGAACTGCGCAATATGATCCTTCATAGCTACAGCTTTCCTTATAAGTTCTTTGATGGCCTTGTTCCTCCCCAGTATCTATCCAAAAGCATGATATCTGCATGAGCTCCCAATATACATATAACCTCCATCAGTTCTCTTCAAATGCTGATTCATGGCATTTGTTGATATCATCTTAAAAACAGCTGGATTCAGGGGACCAGAGTTGCCAGGTGTTCCCTGTGTTGCTAAGGGGAAAAGGCACAAAATCCTGGAAAGTAAAAATCTAGGTGATGCAACCAACTTTCAGCATGTTTCCGCGGAATACACATGGATCGTGGGTGTGTGGAACTTGGCACTACGGCCTCTGCCACTGCCAGTTGCAATCTATTAGACTATTCGCCAATCTCGGATGCCGTGACTAAACTAAAACAAGTTGTCGCAATGAAATTGGCCACGAGCAGGGGAAAGGGGGATGGGGGATACAAGTGGAAGCAGTGGGGGAGGGGAGAAATATGAGTACCTCCTTCCTACTGAGCGGCCTCTCCACGCCGCCGCCGCCGCTCTGAGGCCTCTTGTTCTCCGCCGTCGTTATCGTTGCCCCCTTTTGTTGTCTCGTGGCTGCCGGCTGGAGGCGGGACGGGAGGAAGCGTCGGTTTACTTTTTTTGAGACAATCATACGAAGCTTTATTTTGTCGTCACCACATTTATAGGGACGGAGGGAAGGTTCCCCGAGTGACCTAGCCAAACATGACAGCCAAACCCCAAACTTAAAGCATGCTTCGCAAGACTGTGAGCCTCGAAGTTCAAGCTCCTACTTTCAAAAACTATATTGCATGAAATAAAGGAATCAACACCTAACTTGATCTCTTCAATGATAGCACCGTAGGTTGATCTGCTTCCCTCCTAGATCTCATGCACAACATTCTGGCAATCCGAGGCAATATGAATTCTATGATTGTTTAGATCCAAAGAGAGTGCAATTCCCTCCCTGATCGCCATGGCTTCCAGCATAGGCGGATCGATCACCATAGGGTAAACAACCATGGACGCACCTTCAAAAGTTCCATCACTGCTCCGGCTAATCGCTGCGACAGCCCCATGTCTTCCACTATGACTAACAGCTGTTGGGGAACGTAGTAATTTCAAAAGTTTTCCTACGCACACGCAAGATCATGGTGATGCATAGCAACGAGAGGGGAGAGTAATGTCCACGTACCCTCGTAGACCGTAAGCGGAAGCATTATGACAACGCGGTTGATGTAGTCGTATGTCTTCACAATCCGACTGATCCAAGTACTGAACGTACGGCACCTCCGAGTTCAGCACACATTCAGCTCGATGACGATCCCCGGACTCTGATCCAGCAAAGTGTTGAGGATGAGTTCCGTCAGCACGACGGCGTGGTGACGATGATGATGTTCTACCGGTGCGGGGCTTCGCCTAAACTCCACGACGATATGACCGAGGTGGAATATGGTGGAGGGGGGCACCGCACACGGCTAAGGAACGATCACGTAGATCAACTTTTGTGTTCTAGGGTGCCCCCTACCCCTGTATATAAAGGAGGGAGGGGGGAGGTGCGGCCGGCCCCCTAGGGGTGCACCTGGAGGAGTCCTACTCCCATCAGGAGTAGGACTCCCCCCTCTTGCCTTGGTGGAGAAGGAAAGGGGGGAGGGGAAAGAGGAAAGGGGGGCGCCGCCACCCCCCCTTCCTTGTCCTATTCGGACAAGGGGGGAGGGGGCGCGCGGCCTACCCTGGCCGGCCCTCCTCTTCTCCCTCATGGCCCACTAAGGCCCATTAACCCCCGGGAGGGCTCCGGTAACCCCCCAGTGTTCCGGTAAAATCCTGATTTCACCTGGAACCATTCCGATATCCAAATATAGGCTTCCAATATATCAATCTTTATGTCTCGACCATTTCGAGACTCCTCGTCATGTCTGTGATCACATCCGGGACTCCGAACAACCTTCGGTACATCAAAAGTTATAAACTCATAATAAAACTGTCATCATAACGTTAAGCGTGCGGACCCTACGGGTTCGAGAACTATGTAGAGATGACCTAGAACTCTTCTCGGTCAATAACCAATAGAGGAACCTGGATGCTCATATTGGCTCCTACATATTCTGCGAAGATCTTTATTGGTCAAACCGCATAACAACATACGTTGTTCCCTTTGTCATCGGTATGTTACTTGCCCGAGATTCAATCGTCGGTATCCAATACCTAGTTCAATCTCGTTACTGGCAAGTCTCTTTACTCGTTACGTAATGCATCATTCCATAACTAACTCATTAGCTACATTGCTTGTAAGGCTTATAGTGATGTGCATTACCGAGAGGGCCTAGAGATACCTCTTCAACAATCGGAGTGACAAAACCTAATCTCGAAATACGCCAACCCAACATGTACCTTTCGAGACACATGTAGTACTCCTTTATAATCACCCAGTTATGTTGTGACGTTTGGTAGCACCCAAAGTGTTCCTCCGATAAACGGGAGTTGCATAATCTCATAGTTACAGGAACATGTATAAGTCATGAAGAAAGCAATAGCAATATACTAAACGATCAAGTGCTAGGCTAACAGAATGGGTCATGTCAATCACATCATTCTCCTAATGATGTGATCCCATTAATCAAATGACAACACATGTCTATGGTTAGGAAACATAACCATCTTTGATTAATGAGCTAGTCAAGTAGAGGCATACTAGTGACTATATGTTTGTCTATGTATTCAGACATGTATCATGTTTTCGGTTAATACAATTCTAGCATGAATAATAAACATTTATCATGATATGAGGAAATAAATAATAACTTTATTATTGCCTCTAGGGTATATTTCCTTCAGTCTCCCACCTGCACTAGAGTCAATAATCTAGATTACACAGTAATGATTCTAACACCCATGGAGTCTTGGTGGTGATCATGTTTTGCTCGTGGAAGAGGCTTAGTCAATGGGTCTGCAACATTTAGATCCGTATGTATCTTGCAAATCTCTATGTCTCCCACCTGGACTTGGTCCCGGATGGAATTGAAGCGTCTCTTGATGTGCTTGGTCCTCTTGTGAAATCTGGATTCCTTTGCCAAGGCAATTGCACCAGTATTGTCACAGAAGATCTTCATTTGTCCCGATGCACTAGGTATGACACCTAGATCAGAAATGAACTCCTTCATCCAGACTCCTTCATTTGCTGCTTCCGAAGCAGCTATGTACTCCGCTTCACATGTAGATCCCGCCACGACGCTTTGTTGCTGCACCAACTTACAGCTCCACCGTTTAATAAAAACACGTATCCGGTTTGCGATTTAGAATCGTCCGGATCAGTGTCAAAGCTTGCATCGACGTAACCATTTACGACTAGCTCTTTGTCACCTCCATATACGAGAAACATATCCTTAGTCCTTTTCAGGTATTTCAAGATGTTCTTGACCGCTGTCCAGTGATCCACTCCTGGATTACTTTGGTACCTTCCTGCCAAGCTTATTGCTAAGCACACGTCAGGTCTGGTACACAGCATTGCATACATGATAGAGCCTATGGCTGAAGCATAGGGAACATCTTTCATTTTCTCTCTATCTTCTGCTGTGGTCGGGCATTGAGTTTGACTCAACTTCACACCTTCTAGTACGTGCAAGAACCCTTTCTTTGCCTGATCCATTTTGAACCTTTTCAAAACTTTATCAAGGTATGTGCTTTGTGAAAGTCCAATTAAGCATCTTGATCTATCTCTATAAATCTTGATGCCCAATATATAAGCAGCTTCACCGAGGTCTTTCATAGAAAAACTTTTATTCAAGTATCCCTTTATGCTATCCAGAAATTCTATATCATTTCCAATTAATAATATGTCATCTACATATAATATTAGAAATGCTATAGAGCTCCCACTCACTTTCTTGTAAATACAGGCTTCTCCAAAAGTCTGTATAAAACCATATGCTTTGGTCACACTATCAAAGCGTTTATTCCAACTCTGAGATGCTTGCACCAGTCCATAAATGGGTCGGTGGAGCTTGCACACTTTGTTAGCACCTTTTGGATCAACAAAACCTTCTGGCTGCATCATATACAACTCTTCTTCCAGAAATCCATTCAAGAATGCAGTTTTGACATCCATTTGCCAAATTTCATAATCATAAAATGCAGCAATTGCTAACATGATTCGGACAGACTTAAGCATCGCTACGGGTGAGAAAGTCTCATCGTAGTCAACCCCTTGAACTTGTCAAAAACCTTTTGCAACAAGTCGAGCTTTATAGACAGTTACATTACCATCAGCGTCAGTCTTCTTCTTAAAAATCCATTTATTCTCAATGGCTTGCCGATCATCAGGCAAGTCAACCAAAGTCCATACTTTGTTCTCATACATGGATCCCATCTCAGATTTCATGGCCTCTAGCCATTTTGCGGAATCTGGGCTCATCATCACCTCCTCATAGTTCGTAGGTTCATCATGGTCAAGTAACATGACTTCCAGAATAGGATTATTGTACCACTCTAGTGCGGATCGTACTCTGGTAGACCTATGAGGTTCAATAGAAATTTGATCTGAAGTTTGATGATCAATATCATTAGCTTCCTCACTGATTGGTGTAATTGTCACAGGAACCGGTTCTTGTGATGAACTACTTTCCAATAAGGGAGCAGGTACAGTTACCTCATCAAGTTCTACTTTCCTCCCACTCACTTCTTTCGAGAGAAACTCCTTCTCTAGAAAGGATCCGAATTTTGCAACGAAAATCTTGCCTTCAGATCTGTGATAGAAGGTGTACCCAACAGTCTCTTTTGGGTATCCTATGAAGACACATTTCTCCGATTTAAGTTCGAGCTTATCTGGTTGAAGTTTCTTCACATAAGCATCGCAGCCCCAAACTTTAAGAAACGACAACTTTGGTTTCTTGCCAAACCACACTTCATGAGGCGTCGTCTCAACGGATTTCGATGGTGCCCTATTTAACGTGAATGCGGCCGTCTCTAAAGCATAACCCCAAAACGATAGCGGTAAATCAGTAAGAGACATCATAGATCGCACCATATCTAGTAAAGTACGATTACGACGTTCAGACACACCATTTCGTTGTGGTGTTCCGGGTGGCGTGAGTTGCGAAACTATTCCGCATTGTTTCAAATGTAAACCAAACTCATAACTCAAATATTCTCCTCCACGATCAGATCGTAAAAATTTTATTTTCTTGTTATGATGATTTTCCACTTCACTCTGAAATTCTTTGAACTTTTCAAATGTTTCAGACTTGTGTTTCATTAAGTAGATATACCCATATCTGCTCAAATCATCTGTGAATGTGAGAAAATAACGATACCCGCCGCGAGCCTCAACATCCATTGGACCACAAACATCAGTATGTATGATTTCCAACAAATCAGTTGCTCGCTCCATAGTTCCGGAGAACGGCGTTTTAGTCATCTTGCCCATGAGGCACGGTTCACAAGTACCAAGTGATTCATAATCAAGTGATTCCAAAAGCCCATCAGTATGGAGTTTCTTCATGTGCTTTACACCGATATGACCTAAACTGCAGTGCCACAAATAAGTTGCACTATCATTATCAACTCTGCATCTTTTGGTTTCAACACTATGAATATGTGTATCACTACTATCGAGATTCAATAAAAATAGACCACTCTTCAAGGGTGCATGACCATAAAAGATATTACTCATATAAATAGAACAACCATTATTCTCTGACTTAAATGAATAACTGTCTCGCATCAAACAAGATCCAGATATAATGTTCATGCTCAACGCTGGCACCAAATAACAATTATTTAGGTCTAAAACTAATCCCAATGGTAGATGTAGAGGTAGCGTGTCGACCGCGATCACATCGACTTTGGAACCATTTCCCACGCGCATCGTCACCTCGTCCTTAGCCAATCTTCGCTTAATCCGTAGTCCCTGTTTCGAGTTGCAAATATTAGCAACAGAACCAGTATCAAATACCCACGTACTACTGCGAGCATTAGTAAGGTACACATCAATAACATGTATATCACATATACCTTTGTTCACTTTGCCATCCTTCTTATCCGCCAAATACTTGGGGCAGTTCCGCTTCCAGTGTCCAGTCTGCTTGCAGTAGAAGCACTCAGTCTCAGGCTTAGGTCCAGACTTGGGTTTCTTCTCTTGAGCAGCAACTTGTTTGTTGTTCTTCTTAATGTTCCCCTTCTTCTTCCCTTTGCCCTTTTTCTTGAAACTGGTGGTCTTGTTAACCATCAACACTTGATGCTCCTTCTTGATTTCTACCTCCATGGCTTTTAGCATTGTGAAGAGCTCGGGAATAGTCTTGTCCATCCCTTGCATATTATAGTTCATCACGAAGCTCTTGTAGCTTGGTGGCAGTGATTGAAGAATTCTGTCAATGACACTATCATCAGGAAGATTAACTCCGAGTTGAATCAAGTGATTATTGTACACAGACATTTTGAGTATGTGTTCACTGACAGAACTATTCTCCTCCATCTTGCAGCTATAGAACTTATTGGAGACTTCATATCTCTCAATCCGGGCATTTGCTTGAAATATTAACTTCAACTCCTGGAACATCTCATATGCTCCATGATGTTCAAAACGTCGTTGAAGACCTGGTTCTAAGCCGTAAAGCATGGCACACTGAACTATCGAGTAGTCATTAGCTTTGCTCTGCCAGACGTTCTTAACATCGTCAGTTGCATCAGCAGCAGGCCTGGCACCCAGCGGTGCTTCCAGGACGTAATTCTTCTGTGCAGCAATGAGGATAATCCTCAGGTTACGAACCCAGTCCGTGTAATTGCTGCCATCATCTTTCAACTTTGCTTTCTCAAGGAACGCATTAAAATTCAACGGAACAATAACACGAGCCATCTATCTACAACAAACATAGACAAGCAAAATACTATCAGGTACTAAGTTCATGATAAATTTAAGTTCAATTAATCATATTACTTAAGAACTCCCACTTATATAGACATCCCTCTAATCCTCACTTATTGATAATTTAGTGAGAGATCATCTTAAAATGCTACCGTCAATCAAAGTAAGATAAGATGCATAAAGGATAAACATCACATGCAATCAATATAAGTGATATGATATGGCCATCATCATCTTGTGCTTGTGATCTCCATCTTTGAAGCACCGTCGTGATCACCATCGTCACCGGCGCGACACCTTGATCTCCATCGTAGCATCGTTGTCGTTACGCCATCTATTGCTTCTACGACTATCGCTACCGCTTAGTGATAAAGTAAAGCAATTACAGGGCGTTTGCATTTCATACAATAAAGCGACAACCATATGGCTCCTGCCAGTTGCCGATAACTTCGGTTACAAAACATGATCATCTCATACAATAAAATATAGCATCACGTCTTGACCATATCACATCACAACATGCCCTGCAAAAACAAGTTAGACGTCCTCTACTTTGTTGTTGCAAATTTTACGTGGCTGCTACGGGCTTAGCAAGAACCGTTCTTACCTACACATCAAAACCACAACGATAGTTCGTCAAGTTAATGTTGTTTTAACCTTCACAAGGACCGGGCGTAGCCACACTCAGTTCAGCTAAAGTGAGAGAGACAGACACCCGCCAGTCACCTTTAAGCACGAGTGCTCGTAACGGTGAAACCAGTCTCGCGTAAGCGTACGCGTAATGTTGGTCCGGGCCGCTTCATCTCACAATACCGCTGAGCCAAAGTATGACATGCTGGTAAGCAGTATGACTTGTATCGCCCACAACTCACTTGTGTTCTACTCGTGCATATGACATCTACGCATAAAACCAGGCTCGGATGCCACTGTTGGGGAACGTAGTAATTTCAAAAGTTTTCCTACGCACATGCAAGATCATGGTGATGCATAGCAACGAGAGGGGAGAGTAATGTCCACGTACCCTCGTAGACCGTAAGAGGAAGCGTTATGACAACGCGGTTGATGTAGTCGTACGTCTTCATGATCCGACCGATCCAAGTACCGAACGTACGACACCCCGTGTTCAGCACACGTTCAGCTCGATGACGATCCCCGGACTCCGATCCAGCAAAGTGTCGGGGATGAGTCCCGTCAGCACGACGGCGTGGTGATGATGATGATGTTCTACCGGCGCAGGGCTTCGCCTAAACTCCGCGACAATATGACCGAGGTGGAATATGGTGGAGGGGGGCACCGCACACGGCTAAGGAACGATCACGTAGATCAACTTGTGTGTTCTAGGGTGCCCCCTGCCCCCGTATATAAAGGAGGGAGGGGGAGGTGCGGCCGGCCCCCTAGGGGTGCGCCTGGAGGAGTCCTACTCCCATCAGGAGTAGGACTCCCCCCTCTTGCCTTGGTGGAGAAGGAAAGGGGGAGGGGAAAGAGGAAAGGGGAGCACCGCCCCCCCTTCCTTGTCCTATTCGAACTAGGGGAGGGGGCGCGCGGCCTGCCCTGGCCGGCCGTCCTCTTCTCCCTCATGGCCCACTAAGGCCCATTAACCCCCGGGAGGGTTCCGGTAACCCCCCAGTGTTCCGGTAAAATCCCGATTTCACCCGGAACCATTCCAATATCCAAATATAGGCTTCCAATATATCAATCTTTATGTCTCGACCATTTCGAGACTCCTCATCACGTCCGTGATCACATCCGGGACTCCGAACAACCTTCGGTACATCAAAACTTATAAACTCATAATAAAACTGTCATCGTAACGTTAAGCGTGCGGACCCTACGGGTTCGAGAACTATGTAGACATGACCTAGAACTATTCTCGGTCAATAAAGAATAGCGGAACCTGGATGCTCATATTGGCTCCTACATATTCTGCGAAGATCTTTATCGGTCAAACCGCATAACAACATACGTTGTTCCCTTTGTCATCGGTATGTTACTTGCCCGAGATTCGATCATCGGTATCCAATACCTAGTTCAATCTCGTTACTGGCAAGTCTCTTTACTCGTTACGTAATGCATCATTCTGTAACTAACTCATTAGCTACACTGCTTGCAAGGCTTATAGTGATGTGCATTACCGAGAGGGCCCAGAGATACCTCTTCGACAATCAGAGTGACAAAACCTAATCTCGAAATACGCCAACCCAACATGTACCTTTGGAGACACCTGTAGTACTCCTTTATAATCACCCAGTTACGTTGTGACGTTTGGTAGCACCCAAAGTGTTCCTCCGGTAAATGGGAGTTGCATAATCTCATAGTTACAGGAACATGTATAAGTCATGAAGAAAGCAATAGCAATATACTAAACGATCAAGTGCTAGGCTAACGGAATGGGTCATGTCAATCACATCATTCTCCTAATGATGTGATCCCATTAATCAAATGACAACACATGTCTATGGTTAGGAAACATAACCATCTTTGATTAATGAGCTAGTCAAGTAGAGGCATACTAGTGACTATATGTTTGTCTATGTATTCACACATGTATCATGTTTCCGGTTAATACAATTCTAGCATGAATAATAAACATTTATCATGATATGAGGAAATAAATAATAACTTTATTATTGCCTCTAGGGCATATTTCCTTCAACAGCAGCATCCACGTTAAGTTTGGCATGATTCTCCGGTGGTGACCGCCAAACCCTAGGAAGTGTTGGGGCCCGTCCTGCTCCTGGTACAAAAGGTATGATCTGGGGCTGTAACTCTGCCAAATACGAGCTGATAAACCCGTTGATCGCATGTAGGCTTTGGAAGATGCCCTCATGGATGGCTTTCCTCCGGGCACTCCATATGGCCCATAGTGAGACAGATAACTGTGTGAAATCCTCCTTGTCTAGTCTTTCACTCATAGTAAGGATCCAACTCCTTGCGTTCTCCTCTTGATTCACACTAATCTGCTCGAGCACTTGATCAGGCGACAAGGCCCATGTGCAGCGAGACATCGGGCAACTTAACAGTGCATGCCGCCAGCTATCATGTGCACCGCATAAAATACATGACGGGGTCGTGGCCATGTTCCTGTGATGAAGGAGCTCCTGTGATGGAATTGAATGCTGAGCTAAACGCCACAGGAATATCTTCAGCTTAGTTGGGACATGCAAACTCCAAATATCATTCCAAAAATCCTGGCTCAACTAAGTGTGAGATATGCCCTCCCTTTCTTCTAGCCATCCTTCCCTCTCCGTCTTGATCCTTACGATCATTCTATATGCCGAGCGTACTGAAAATATACCTCGCTTATCCTCATTCCAAGCCCAGAAATCATGTATCCTTCTGTTACACAGAGGAATTCTGAAGATAGCTTCAGCATCAAAAGGTGTGAAAGTACTCCTTACAACGTCTGCTCTCCAACTGGCAGTGTTGCTGTCGATGAGCTCTGCTACTCGCGTCGGTAGGTTTTGGATCAATGAAGCGATAGGGCGCTTGACACCATCCCGCGGTATCCAGTTTTGCTCCCAGATCAAGGTTGTATCCCCATCACCAATCCTTCTAATGATCCCTTGGGCTAGGATATCCCGCCCGTCCAGAATGGCACGCCAAATTTGAGAAGGGTGTGAACCCAAACTAGCCTCCAGAATGCTCGAGTCTGGAAAGTAAGCTGCTTTCAAAATTCAGCACTTAAAGAATTAGGATCATTGAGTACTCTCCACGCCTGCCTTGCAAGTAGTACCAAGTTGAAAATCTCAATATCTCTGAACCCCAAGCCTCCCACATGCTTTGGCCGGATCATAACATCCCAAGCAACCCACGCCGGTTTTCTCTTACCTCTTTTACTACCCCACCAAAACTGTCGTATGATGGAGGTGATTTTGTCACAAAGTCCTCGAGGTAGCCTGAAGCATGACATGGAATATACTAGAATGGCCCGCGCAACTGCTTTGATCAGAACTTCTTTACCTCCAACTGACAGGAGTTTCTCCATCCATCCCTTTACCTTATCCCACACCCTGTCCACAAGGTATTTGAAGGTACCGTTTTTGGAATGACCCACATCCATCGACATCCCCAAGTACCTGTCTGTCGATGACTCATTCTAGACCTGAAGGATATTTTTTATGCTTTCTCTAAACTGCTGACTAAACCCTTTGCTGAAGAAGATCGAAGATTTCTCATTGTTGATCCTTTGTCCAGAAGCACTACAATAAGATCCCAGTAGGTTTGACACCGCATTGGCTCCCTCCACACTAGACTTGAAAAGCAATAGGCTATCATCTGCAAAAAGAAGGTGATTAATGGGTGGCGTGATGTCTACTACACAACCTTCTTCTTGTAGACGTTGTTGGGCCTCCAAGTGCACAGGTTTGTAGGACAATAGCAAATTTCCCTCAAGTGGATGACCTAAGGTTTATCAATCCGTAGGAGGCGTAGGATGAAGATGGTCTCTCTCAAACAACCCTGCAACCAAATAACAAAGAGTCTCTTGTGTCCCCAACACACCCAATACAATGGTAAATTGTATAGGTGCAGTAGTTCGGCGAAGAGATGAAGATACAAGTGCAAAATAGATAGTAGATATAGGTTTTTGTAATCTGAAATAATAAAAACAGCAAGGTAACAAGTGGTAAAAGTGAGCGTAAATGGTATTGCAATGATAGGAAACAAGGCCTAGGGTTCATACTTTCACTAGTGCAAGTTCTCTCAACAATAATAACATAGATAGATCATATAATAAGCCCTCAACATGCAACAAAGAGTCACTCCAAAGACACTAATAGCGGAGAACAAATGTAGAGATTATGGTAGGGTACGAAACCACCTCAAAGTTATTCTTTCGGATTGATCTATAAAAGAGTTCGTACTAGAATAACACCGTAAGACACAAATCAACCAAAACCCTAATGTCACCTAGATACTCCATTGTCACCTCAAGTATCCGTGGGCATGATTATACGATATGCGTCACACAATCTCAGATTCATCCAACCAACATAAAAGTACTTCAAAGAGTGCCCCAAAGCTACCGGAGAGTCAAGAATGTGTGCCAACCCCTATGCATAGGTTCATGGGTGGAACCCGCAAGTTGGTCACCAAAACATACATCAAGTGGCACATGGTATCCCATTGTCACCACAGATAATCACGGTAAGACATACATCAAGTGTTCTCATAAAGATTCAATCCAATAAGATAACTTCAAAAGGGGATACTCAATTCATCACAAGAGAGTAGAGGGGGAGAAACATCATAAGATCCAACTACAATAGCAAAGCTCGGGATACATCAAGATCGTGCCATAGATGGAACACGAGAGAGAGAGAGAGAGAGATCAAACACATAGCTACTGCTACATACCCTCAGCCCCGAGGGTGAACTACTCCCTCCTCGTCATGGATAGCATCGGGATGATGAAGATGGCCTCCAGTGATGGGATCCCCCTCCGGCAGGGTGCCAGAACAGGGTCCCGATTGGTTTTTGGTGGCTACGGAGGCTTGCGGTGGCGGAACTCCCGATCTAGGTTCTGTTCTGGAAGTTTTTGGGTACGTAGGTATATATGGGTGCAGGGCGTACATCGGTGGAGCTATGGGGGCCCCACGAGGCAGGGGGCGCGCCCAGGGGGGAGGGCGCGCTCCCCACCCTCGTGAGCACCTCCCGTATCTCCTGACGTGCACTCCAAGTCCATCGGGTGGCTTTCCTTCCAAAAATAACTTCTCTAGTTGATTTCGTTCCGTTTTGACTCCGTCTGATATTCCTTTTCCTCGAAACACTGAAATAGGCATAAAACAGCAAATCTGGGCTGGGCCTCCGGTTAATAGGTTAGTACCAAAAATAATATAAAAGTGGATAATAAAGCCCAATATTGCCTAAAACAGTAGATAAAGTAGCATGGAGCAATCAAAAATTATAGATACGTTGGAGATGTATCAAGCATCCCCAAGCTTAATTCCTGCTCGTCCTCGAGTAGGTAAATGATAAAAAAGATTTTTTGATGCGGAGTGATACTTTGGCATAATTCCAATGTAAATCTTCTTAATTGTGATATGAATATTCAGATCCGAAAGATTCAAGACAAAAGTTCATATTGACACAAAAATAATAATACTTCAAGCATACTAATCAAAGCAATCATGTCTTCTCAAAATAGCATGGCAAAAGAAAGTTCACCCCTACAAAATCATATAGTTAGGCTATGCTTCATTTTCGTCACACAAAGATGTTCCCAACTTCTATACCCCCGATGACAAGCCAAGCAATTGTTTCATACTTAAATAGTCTCAAAGTTTTTCAACCTTCACGCAATACATGAGCGTGAGCCATGGATATAGCACTATGGGTGGAATAGAATATGATGATGGGGATTGTGTGGAGAAGACAAAAAAGGAGAAAGTCTCACATTGACGAGGATAATCAATGGGCTATGGAGATGCCCATCAATTGATCTCAACATGAGGAGTAGGGATTGCCATGCAACGGATGCACTAGAGCTATGAATGCTCAACAAAAGAAAACTAGTGGGTGTGCATGCAACTCGCTTGCTCACGAAGACCTAGGGCATTTGAGGAAGCCCATCGTAGGAATATACAAGCCAAGTTCTATAATGAAAAATTCCCACTAGTATATGAAAGTGATAACACATGAGACTCTCTACATGAAAAGCATGGTGCTACTTTGAAGCACAATATATGAGACTCACTATATGAAGAACACGGTGCTACTTTGAAGCACAAGTGTGGGAAAAGAGATAGTAGCATTGCCCTTTTCTTTTCCTTTTTATTGGGCCTTTCTTTTTTTATTTTGGCCTTTCTCTTTTTTTTTATTTGGGCAATGCTCTAATAATGATGATCGTCACACTTCTATTGATTACAACACAAGAATTACAACTCGAAACTTAGAACAAGATATGACTCTATATGAATGCCTCCGGCGGTGTACCGGGATGGTGCAATGAATCAAGAGTGACATGTATGAAAAATAATGCATGGTGGCTTTGAAGGAAATATGCCCTAGAGGCAATAATAAAGTTCTTATTTATTTCCTTATATCATGATAAATGTTTATTATTCATGCTAGAATTGTATTAACCGGAAACATAATACATGTGTGAATACATATACAAACATAGTGTCACTAGTATGCCTCTACTTGACTAGCTCGTTTATCAAAGATGGTTATGTTTCCTAACCATAGACAAAAGAGTTGTCATTTGATTAATGGGATCACATCATTAAGAGAATGATGTGATTGACTTGACCCATTCCGTTAGCTTAGCACTTGATCGTTTAGTACGTTGCTACTGCTTTCTTCATGACTTATACATGTTCCTGTAACTATGAGATTATGCAACTCCCGTTTACCGGAGGAACACTTTGGGTGCTACCAAACGTCACAATGTAACTGGGTGATTGTAAAGGAGTACTACAGGTGTCACCAAAGGTACATGTTGGGTTGGCGTATTTCGAGATTAGGTTTTGTCACTCCGATTGTTGGAGAGGTATCTCTGGGCCCTCTCGGTAATGCACATCACTATAAGCCTTGCAAGAAATGTAGCTAATTAGTTAGTTATGGAATGATTCATTACTTAACGAGTAAAGAGACTTGCCAGTAACGAGATTGAACTAGGTATTGGATACCGACGATCGAATCTCAAGCAAGTAACATACCGATGACAAAGGGAACAATGTATGTTGTTATGCGGTTTGACCGATAAAGATTTTCGTAGAATATGTGGGAGCCAATATGAGCATCTAGGTTCCGCTATTGGTTATTGACCGGAAACGTGTCTCGGTCATGTCTACATTGTTCTCGAACCCGTAGGGTCCGCACGCTTAAGGTTTCGATGACAGTTATATTATGAGTTTATGAGTTTTGATGTACCAAAGGAGTTCGGAGTCCCGGATGAGATCGGGGACATGACGAGGAGTCTCGAAATGGTCGAGACGTAAAGATCGATATATTGGACGACTATATTCGGACTTCGGAAAGGTTCCGAGTGATTCGGGTATTTTTCGGAGTACCGGAGAGTTACGGGAATTCGCCGGGGAGTATATGGGCCTTATTGGGTCATACGGGAATAGAGGAGAGAGGCCAAAAGGAAGGAGGCCTGCGCCCCCCCTCTAGTCCGAATTGGACAAGGGGGGCAGCCCACTTTTCCTTCTCCCTCTCCTCCTCTTTCCTTCTCCAACAAGGAAAGGAGGAGTCCTACTCCTCCTCTTTCCTTCTCCAACAAGGAAAGGAGGAGTCCTACTCCCGGTGGGAGTAGGACTCCCCCCTTGGCGCGCCTCCTCCCTAGGCCGGCCGCCTCCCCCCTTGCTCCTATATATACGGGGGCAGGGGGCACCCCATAGACACAACAACGATTGATCCTTGAGATCTATTAGCCGTGTGCGGTGCCCCCCTCCACCATAGTCCTCCTCGATAATATTGTAGCGGTGCTTAGGCGAAGCCCTGCGACGATAGAACATCAAGATCATCACCAGGCCGTCGTGCTGACGGAACTCTCCCTCGACACTCGGCTGGATCGGAGTTCGAGTGACGTCATCGAGCTGAACGTGTGCTAGAACTCGGAGGTGCCATAGTTTCGGTGCTTGATCGGTCGGGCCGTGAAGACGTACGACTACATCAACCGCGTTGTGCTAACGCTTCCGCTTTCGGTCTACAAGGGTATTTAGATTACACTCTCCCCTCTCGTTGCTATGCATCACCATGATCTTGCATGTGCGTAGGAGATTTTTGAAATTACTACGTTCCCAAACAGTGGCATCCGAGCCTAGGTTTTATGCGTTGATGTTATATGCACGAGTAGAACACAAGTGAGTTGTGGGCGATACAAGTCATACTGCTTACCAGCATGTCATACTTTGGTTCAGCGGTATTGTTGGATGAAGCGGCCCAGACCGACATTACGCGTACACTTACGCGAGACTGGTTTTACCGCTGTGCTTCGCACACAGGTGACTAGCGGGTGTCTGTTTCTCCAACTTTAGTTGAACCGAGTGTGGCTACGCCCGGTCCTTGAGAAGGTTAAAACATCACTAACTTGACGAACTATCGTTGTGGTTTTGATGCGTAGGTAAGAACGGTTCTTGCTCAGCCCGTAGCAGCCACGTAAAATTTGCAACAACAAAGTAGAGGACGTCTAACTTGTTTTTGCAGGGCATGTTGTGATGTGATATGGTCAAGACATGATGAGATATAAGTTGTTGTATGAGATGATCATGTTTTGTTGAAGTTATCGGCAACTGGCAGAAGCCCTATGGTTGTCTCTTTGTTGCATAAGATGCAAGTGCCAAATAATTGCTTTACTTTATCGCTATACTATAGCAATAGTTGCAAGAGCAATAGTTGGCGAGACGACCATGTGACGACACATTGATATAGATCAAGATGATGAAGATCATGGTGTCGTGTCGGTAACGATAGAGATCATGACAGTACTTTGGAGATGCAGATCACAAGCACAAGATGATGATGGTCATATCATATCACTTATATTGATTGCATGTGATGTTTATCTTTTATACATCTTATTTTGCTTAGTTTGACGGTAGCATTTTAATATGATCTCTCACTAAAATTTTCAAGAAGTGTTCTCCCTGAGTATGCACCATTGTGAAAGTTCTTCATGCTGAGACACCACGTGATGATCGGGTGTGATAGGCTCTACGTTCAAATACAACGGGTGCAAAACAGTTGCACACGCGGAATACTCAGATTAAACTTGACGAGCCTAGCATATAACAGATATGGCCTCGGAACACGGAGACCGAAAGGTCGAGCGTCAATCATATAGTAGATATGATCAACATATTGATGTTCATCTCACGTGACGATCGGACATGGTGTAGTTGATATGGATCACGTAATCACTTAGAGGATTAGAGGGATGTCTATCTAAGTGGGAGTTCTTAAGTAATATGATTAATTGAACTTAAATTTATCATGAACTTAGTCCTGGTAGTATTTTGCAAATTATGTTGTAGATCAATAGCTTGCATTGTTGCTTTCATATGTTTATTTTGATATGTTCCTAGAGAAAATTGTGTTGAAAGATGTTGGTAGCAATGATGCGGATTGGATCCGTGATCTGAGGTTTATCCTCATTGCTGCACAGAAGAATTATGTCCTTGATGCACCGCTAGGTGATAGACCTATTGCAGGAGCAGATGCAGACGTTATGAACGTTTGGCTAGCTCAATGTGATGACTACTTGATAGTTTAGTGCACCATGCTTAACAGCTTAGAATTGGGACTTCAAAGACGTTTTGAACGTCATGGACCATATGAGATGTTCCAGGAATTGAAGTTAATATTTCCAGCAAATACCCGAGTTGAGAGATATGAAGTCTCCAACAAGGTCTATGGCTAAAAGATGGAGGAGAATCGCTCAACTAGTGAGCATGTGCTCAGATTGTCTGGGTACTACAATCGCTTGAATCAAGTGGGAGTTAATCTTCTAGATAAGATAGTGATTGATAGAGTTCTCTAGTCACCATCACCAAGTTAGTAGAACTTTGTGATGAACTATAGTATGCAAGGGATGACGAAAACGATTCTTGAGCTCTTCGTGATGTTGAAATCGGCGAAGGTAGAAATCAAGAAAGAGCATCAAGTGTTGATGGTTGACAAGATCACTAGTTTCAAGAAAAGGGCAAAGGGAAAGAAACGGAAACTTCAAGTAGAATGACAAGCAAGTTGTCACTCCCACGAAGAAGCCCAAAGCTGAACCAAAGCCTGAAACTGAGTGCTTACACTGCAAAGGAAATGATCACTTGAAACAGAAATACCCTGAATATTTGGTGGATAAGAAGGATGGCAGAGTGAACAAGGGTATATTTGATATACAGATTATTGATGTTTACCTTACTAGTGTTTATAGTAGCCCCTGAGTATTTGATACTTGTTCGGTTGCTAAAAATTAGTAACTCGAAACAGGAGTTACAGAATAAACAGAGACTAGTTGAGGGTGAAGTGACGATGAGTGTTGGAAGTAGTTCCAAGATTGATATGATCATCATCGCACACTCCCTATACTTTCGGGATTAGTGTTAAACCTAAATAAATGTTATTTGGCGTTTGCGTTGAGCATGAATATGATTTGATCATGTTTATTGCGATACAGTTATTCATTTAAAGTCAAAGAATAATTGTTGTTCTATTTACATGAATAAAACCTTCGATGGTCATACACCCAATGAAAATGGTTTGTTGGATCTCGATCGTATGATACACATATTCATAATATTGAAGCCAAAAGATGTAAAGTTAATAATGATAGTGCAACTTATTTGTGGCACTGCCGTTTAGGTCATATTGGTGTAAAGCGCATGAAGAAACTCCATGCTGATGGGCTTTTGGAATCACTTGATTATGAATCACTTGATGCTTGCGAACCGTGCCTTTTGGGCAAGATGACTAAAACTCAGTTCTCCGGAACAATGGAACGAGCTAGTGACTTATTGGAAATAATACATACTGATGTATGCGGTCCAATGAGTATTGATGCTCGTGGCGGGTATCGTTATTTTCTGACCTTCACGAGATGATTTGAGCAGATATGAGTATATCTTCTTAATGAAACACAAGTCTGAAACATTTGAAAAGTTCAAAGAATTTCAGAGTGAAGTGGAGAATCATCGTAACAAGAAAATAAAGTTTCTGCAATTTGATCGCAGAGACAAATATTTGAGTTACGAGTTTGGTCTTCAATTAAAACAATGTGGAATAGTTTCACAAACTCATGCCACCTGGAACACCACAGCTTAATGGTGTGTCCGAACGTCATAACCGTACTTTATTGGATATAGTGCAATCTATGATATCTCTTATCGGTTTACCACTATCGTTTTGGGATTATGCATTAGAGACAGTTGCATTCACTTTAAATAGGGCACCATCTAAATCCGTTGAGACGACGCCTTATGAACTGTGGTTTGGCAAGAAACCAAAGTTGTCGTTTGTTAAAGTTTGGGGATGCGATGCTTATGTGAAAAAGTTTCAACCTGATAAGCTTGAACCTAAATCGGAGAAGTGCGTCTTCATAGAATACCCAAAGAAAACTATTGGGTACACCTTCTATCACAGATCCGAAGGCAAGCCATTTGTTGCTAAGAATGGATCCTTTCTAGAGAAGGAGTTTCTCTCGAAAGAAGTGCGTGGGAGGAAAGTATAACTGGATGAGGTATCTATACCTGCTCCCTTATTGGAAAGTAGTTCATCACAGAAATCAGTTCCTGTGATTCCTACACCAATTAGTGAGGAAGCTAATGATGATGATCATGAAGCTTCAGATTAAGTTACTACCGAACCTCGTAGGTCTTCCAGAATAAGATCCGCACCAAAGTGGTACGGTAATCCTGTTCTAGAAGTCATGTTACTAGACCATGATGAACCTATGAGGAAGCGATGATGAGCCCAGATTCCGCGAAATGGCTTGAGGCCATGAAATCTAAGATGGGATCCATGTATGAGTACAAAGTGTGGACTTTGGTTGTCTTGCCCTATGATCGGCAAGCCATAGAAAATAAATGGATCTTCAAGAGGAAGACGGACACTGATAGTAGTGTTACTATCTACAAAGCTCGACTTGTCACAAAAAGGTTTTCGACAAGTTCAAGGTGTTGACTACAATGAGACTTTCTCAACTGTAGTGATGCTTAAGTCTGTCCGAATCATGTTAGCAATTGCCACATGTTATGAAATCTGGCAAATGGATGTCAAAACTACATTCTTTAATGGGTTTATTAAAGAAGAGTTGTATATGATGCAACCAGAAGGTTTCGTTAATCCTAAAGGTACTAACAAAATGTGCAAGATCCAACGATCCATCAATGGACTGGTGCAAGCATCTCGGAGTTGAAATATACGCTTCGATGAGTTGATCAAAGCATATGGTTTTATACAGACTTTTGGAAAGGCATGTGTTTACAAGAAAGTGAGTGGGATCTCTATAGCATTTCTGATATTATATGTGCAAGACATATTGTTGATTGGAAATGATATAGAATTTCTGGATAGCATAAAAGGATACTTGAATAAAAGGTTTTTCAATGAAAGACCTCGGTGAAGCTGCTTACATATTGAGCATCAAGATCTATTGAGATAGATCAAGACGCTTGATAAGTTTTTCAATAAGTACATACCTTGTCAAGATTTTGAAATAGTTTAAAATGGAACAGTCAAAGAAAGAGTTCTTGCCTGTGTTGCAAAGGTGTGAAATTGAGTAAGACTCAAGACCCGACCACGGCAGAAAAAAGAAAGAGAATGAAAGTCATTCCCTATGCATCAGTCATAGGTTCTATAAAAGTATGCCATGCTATGGACTAGACCTATTGTATACTCTGCCCTGGTTTGGCAAGGGAGTACAATAGTGATCTAGGAGTAGATCACTGGACATTGGTCAAAATTATCCTTAGTAGAATAAGGATATGTTTCTCGATTATGGAGGTGATAAAAGAGTTTGTCGTAAAGAGTTACATCGATGCAAGCTTTTACACCGATCCAGATGACTCTAAGTCTCAATCTAGATACATATTGAAAGTGGGAGCAATTAGCTAGAGTAGCTCCGTGCAAAGCATTGTAGACATAGAATATTTGCAAAATACATATGACTCTGTAATATGACAGACCCGTTGACTAAACTTCTCTCACGAGCAAAACATGATCATACCTTAGTACTCTTTGGGTGTTAATCACATAGCGATGTGAACTAGATTATTGACTCTAGTAAACCCTTTGGGTGTTGATCACATGACGATGTGAACTATGGGTATTAATCACATACAGATGTGAATATTGGTGTTAAATCACATGATGATGTGAACTAGATTATTGACTCTAGTGCAGGTGGGAGACTGAAGGAAATATGCCCTAGAGGCAATAATAAAGTTATTATTTATTTCCTTATATCATGATAAATGTTTATTATTCATGCTAGAATTGTATTAACCAGAAACATAATACATGTGTGAATACATAGACAAACATAGTATCACTAGTATGCCTCTACTTGACTAGCTCGTTTATCAAAGATGGTTATGTTTCCTAACCATAGACAAAAGAGTTGTCATTTGATTAATGGCATCACATCGAGAATGATGTGATTGACTTGACCCATTCCGTTAGCTTAGCACTTGATCGTTTAGTATGTTGCTACTGCTTTCTTCATGACTTATACATGTTCCTGTAACTATGAGATTATGCAACTCCCGTTTACCGGAGGAACACTTTGGGTGCTACCAAACGTCACAACGTAACTGGGTGATTATAAAGGAGTACTACAGGTGTCACCAAAGGTACATGTTGGGTTGGCGTATTTCGAGATTAGGTTTTGTCACTCCGATTGTCGGAGAGGTATCTCTGGGCCCTCTCGGTAATGCACATCACTATAAGCCTTGCAAGCAATGTAGCTAATGAGTTAGTTACGGAATGATGCATTACGTAATGAGTAAAGAGACTTTCCAGTAACGAGATTGAACTAGGTATTGGATACCGACGATCGAATCTCGGGCAAGTAACATACCGATGACAAAGGGAACAACGTATGTTGTTATGCGGTTTGATCGATAAAGATCTTCGTAGAATATGTGGGAGCCAATATGAGCATCCAGGTTCCGCTATTGGTTATTGACCGGAAATGTGTCTCGGTCATGTCTACATTGTTCTCGAACCCGTAGGGTCCGCATGCTTAAGGTTTCGATGACAGTTATATTATGAGTTTATGAGTTTTGATGTACCGAAGGAGTTCGGAGTCCCGTATGAGATCGGGGACACGACGAGGAGTCTCGAAATGGTCGAGACGTAAAGATCGATATATTGGACGACTATATTCGGACTTCGGAAAGGTTCCGAATGATTAGGGTATTTTTCGGAGTATCGGAGAGTTACGGGAATTCGCCGCCGGGAATAGAGGAGAGAGGCCAAAAGGAAGGAGGTCTGCGCCCCCCCCTCTGGTCCGAATTGGACAAGGGGCGCAGCCCACTTTTCCTTCTTCCTCTCCTCCTCTTTCCTTCTCCAACAAGGAAAGGAGGAGTCCTACTCCTCCTCTTTCCTTCTCCAACAAGGAAAGGAGGAGTCCTACTCCCGGTGAGAGTAGGACTCCCCCCTTGGCGCGCCTCCTCCCTAGGCCGGCCGCCTCCCCCCTTGCTCCTATATATACGGGGGCAGGGGGCACCCCATAGACACAACAACGATTGATCCTTGAGATCTATTAGCCGTGTGCGGTGCCCCCCTCCACCATAGTCCTCCTCGATAATATTGTAGTGGTGCTTAGGCGAAGCCCTGCGACGATAGAACATCAAGATCGTCACCAGGCCGTCGTGCTGACGGAACTCTCCCTCGACACTCGGCTGGATCGGAGTTCGAGGGACGTCATCGAGCTGAACGTGTGCTAGAAATCGGAGGTGCCATAGTTTCGGTGCTTGATCGGTCGGGCCGTGAAGATGTACGACTACATCAACCGCGTTGTTCTAACGCTTCCGCTTTCGGTCTACAAGGGTATGTAGATTACACTCTCCCCTCTCGTTGCTATGCATCACCATGATCTTGCGTGTGCATAGGAAATTTTTGAAATTACTACGTTCCCCAACAGGCTTTGCCACAAATACGATGTCAACTACATGTTCATGCAATGGCAATATGACAAAAATAATGTATTTCATGATGATGATGATGATGGAAGTTGCATGGCAATATATCTCGGAATGGCTATGGAAATGCCATAATAGGTAGGTATGGTGGCTATTTTGAGGAAGATATAAGGAGGTTTATATGTGATAGAGCATATCATATCACGGGGTTTGGATGCACCGGTGAAGTTTGCGCCAACTCTCAAGGTGAGAAAGGGCAATGCACGGTACCGAAGAGGCTAGCAAAGGTGGAAAGGTGAGAGTGCGTATAATCCATGGACTCAACATTAGTCAAAAGAACTCATATACTTATTGCAAAAATTTAGAAGTCATCAAAAATCAAGTACTACGCGCATGCTCCTAGGGGGATAGATTGGCAGGAAAAGACCATCGCTCGTCCCCGACCGCCACTCATAAGGATGCACAAGCCAGGTACACTTCATGTTTCAAATTTGTTACACAACTTTAACCATACGTGCATGCTACGGGACTTGCAAACTTCAACACAAGCATTTCTCAAATTCATAATCACCCAACTAGCACGACTTTGATATTATCACCTCCATATCTCAAAACAATTATCAAGCATCAAACTTATCTTAGTATTCAACACACTCATAAGAAAGTTTCACATATCTTGAACACCAAGTATATTAACATTAAGCAAATTATCATGCTATTAACGACTCTCAAAATAATCTAAGTGAAGCATGAGAGATCAAATAGTTTCTTTAAAACAAATCCACCACCGTGCTCTAAAAGATCTAAGTGAAGTACTAGAGCAAAAATTATCACGCTCAAAAGATATAAGTGAAGCACAATGAGTATTCTAGCAAATTCTAATTTGTGTAAGGCTCTCTCTCATTAAAGAATTTCAGATCTTGGTATTGTAATCAAACAGCAAGCAAAACAAAATAAAATGACAATGCAAGGATAGCACAACTCATGTGAAGAAGCAAAAACTTAGGCTCAACCGATACTAACCGATAGTTTGTCGAAGAAGAAAGGTGGGATGCCTACCGGGGCATCCCCAAGCTTAGATGCTTGAGACTTCTTGAAATATTATCTTGGGGTGCCTTGGGCATCCCCAAGCTTGAGCTTTTGTGTCTCCTTAATTCCTTTCATGTCACGGTTTCTCTTTTTATCAAAAGCTTCATTCACAACAAACTCAACAAGAA
The DNA here is from genome assembly GCF_018294505.1 of Triticum aestivum. Taxonomy (NCBI): domain Eukaryota; kingdom Viridiplantae; phylum Streptophyta; class Magnoliopsida; order Poales; family Poaceae; genus Triticum; species Triticum aestivum. The sequence continues at coordinate 631,842,432 of NC_057810.1, forward strand.
CTCGTGAGATAGGTTAGTATAAACCAATGCAGAACCATGTCATCTTCTACTGTAACAAATCACTAACATTATTATTGAACATTGCATACTAAATGTCTCTGAATATCTAATACTCCTATCCTCAAATAGAATCATTAAACAAGCAAACATATGCAAACAATGCAACCATAACAGCAATCTGCCAAAACAGTACAGTCTGTAAAGAATGCAAGAGTAACAATACTTCCCTGACTCGAAAATTATGAACTAAAATTCCCATTGTAATAAATTTATCAGAGCTTAATATGCAAAAGGATTCAACGTTATACCATTCTGACTTTTCTAGTGAATTTTTGCAACAGCGGTAAACTTTCTGTTTTCAAACAGCAACATGCAAACTAGCAAAATAAGCATGGCAAAGGCTATCCTTGACCTTTTTATTGAAACTAAAGATAAAAAACATTATTCTAACTAACAGAAAGGAAAAACTAACAAAATAAAATGACGCCCCAAGCAAAACACATATCATGTGGCAAATAAAAATATAGCTCCATGTAAGGTTACCGATGAACAAAGACGAAAGAGGGGATGCCATCCGGGGCATCCCCAAGCTTAGTTGCTTGGTTGTCCTTGAATATTACCTTGGGGTGCCTTGGGCATCCCCAAGCTTAGGCTCTTTCCACTCCTTATTCCATAGTCCATCGAATCTTTACCCAAAACTTGAAAACTTCAACCACACAAAACTCAAAACAAAACTCGTAAGCTCCGTTAGTATAAGAAAATAAAACCACCACTTAGGTACTATAATGAACTCATTCTAAATTCATATTGGTGTAATATCTACTGTATTATAACATCTCTATGGTTCATACCACTTAATACTAGCCATAGATTCATCAAAATAAGCAAACAACACAATGAAAACAGAATCTGTTAAAAACAGAATAGTCTGTAGTAATCTGTATAAAACGTATACTTCTGGAACCCCAAAAATTACGAAATAAATTGCTGGACCTGAGAAATTTGTCTATTAATCATATGCAAAAATAATCAACCTAAAATTACTCTCCAGTAAAACATGGTAGCTAATCTCGTGAGCGCTAAAGTTTCTGTTTTTCACAGCAAGATCACAAAAACTTCACCCAAGTCTTCCCAAAGGTTCTACTTGGCACTTTATTGAAACAAAAGCTATAAAACAGGATTACTACAGTAGCATAATCATGTGAACACACAAAAACAGTAAGGATAAATATTGGGTTGTCTCCCAACAAGCGCTTTTATTTAATGCCTTTCTAGCTAGGCATGATGATGACAATGATGCTCACATAAAAGATAAGGATTGAAACATAACGGGAGCATCATGAAGCATATGACTAGCACATTTAAGCCTAACACACTTCCTATGCATAGGGATTCTGTGAGCAAACAACTTATGGTAACAATAATCAACTAGCATAGGAAGGTAACACAAGCATAGCTTTAAGAATTTAAGCACATAGAGAGGAAACTTGACATTATTGCAATTCCTACAAGCATATGTTCCTCCCTCATAATAATTTTCAGTAGCATCATAAATGAATTCAACAATATAACCAGCACCTAAAGCATTCTTTTCATGATCTACAAGCATAGAAAATTTACTACTCTCCACATAAGCAAAATTCTTCTCATGAATAGTAGTGGGAGCAAACTCAACAAAATAACTATCATGTGATTGAAAATTAAGATCAAGATGACACGTTTCATGGTTATCATTATTCTTTAAAGCATACGTTTCATCACAATAATCATCATAGATAGGAGGCATGCTTGTTGGGGAATGTAGTAATTTCAAAAAAAATCCTACGCACACGCAAGATCATGGTGATGCATATCAACGAGAGGGGAGAGTAATGTCCACGTACCCTCGTAGACCGTAAGCGGAAGCGTTATGACAACGCGGTTGATGTAGTCGTACGTCTACACGATCCGACCGATCCAAGTACCGAACATACGGCACCTCCGAGTTCAGCACACGTTTAGCTCGATGACGATCCCCGGACATCGATCCAGCAAAGTGTCGGGGATGAGTTCCGTCAGCACGACCGCGTGGTGACGATGATGATGTTCTACCGGCGCAGGGCTTCGCCTAAACTCCGCGACGATATGACCGAGGTGGAATATGGTGGAGGGGGGCACCGCACACGGCTAAGGAACGAACACGTAGATCATCTTGTGTGTTCTAGGGTGCCCCATGCCCCCGTATATAAAGGAGGGAGGGGGAGGTGCGGCCGGCCCCCTAGGGGTGCGCCTGGAGGTGTCCTACTCCCATCGGGAGTAGGACTCTCCCCTCTTGCCTTGGTGGAGAAGGAAAGGGGGAAGGGGAAAGAGGAAAGAGGGGCGCCGCCCCCCCCCCCCCTTCCTTGTCCTATTCGGACTAGGGGGGAGGGGGCGCGGCCTGCACTGGCCGGCCCTCCTCTTCTCCCTCATGGCCCACTAAGGCCCATTAACCCCGGGGAGGGTTCCGGTAACCCCCCGGTGTTCCAGTAAAATCCCTATTTCACCCGGAACCATTCCGATATCCAAATATAGGCTTCCAATATATCAATCTTTATGTCTCGACCATTTCGAGACTCCTCGTCATGTCCGTGATCACATCCGGGACTCCGAACAACCTTCGCTACATCAAAACTTATAAACTCATAATAAAACTGTCATCGTAACGTTAAGCGTGCGGATCCTACGGGTTCGAGAACTATGTAGATATGACCTAGAACTATTCTCGGTCAATAACCAATAGCGGAACCTGGATGCTCATATTGGCTCCTACATATTCTGTGAAGATCTTTATCGGTCAAACCGCATAACAACATATGTTGTTCCCTTTATCATCGGTATGTTACTTGCCCGAGATTCGATCGTCGGTATCCAATACCTAGTTCAATCTCGTTACTGGCAAGTCTCTTTACTCGTTACGTAATGCATCATTCCGTAACTAACTCATTAGCTACATTGCTTGCAAGGCTTATAGTGATGTGCATTACCGAGAGGGCCCAGAGATACCTCTTCGACAATCGGAGTGACAAAACCTAATCTCGAAATACGCCAACCCAACATGTACCTTTGGAGACACCTGTAGTACTCCTTTATAATCACCCAGTTACGTTGTGACATTTGGTAGCACCCAAAGTGTTCCTCCGGTAAACGGGAGTTGCATAATCTCATAGTTACAAGAACATGTATAAGTCATGAAGAAAGCAATAGCAATATACTAAACGATCAAGTGCTAGGCTAACGGAATGGGTCATGTTAATCACATCATTCTCCTAATGATGTGATCCCATTAATCAAATGACAACACATGTCTATGGTTAGGAAACATAACCATCTTTGATTAATGAGCTAGTCAAGTAGAGGCATACTAGTGACTATATGTTTGTCTATGTATGCACACATGTATCATGTTTCCGGTTAATACAATTCTAGCATGAATAATAAACATTTATCATGATATGAGGAAATAAATAATAACTTTATTATTGCCTCTAGGGCATATTTCCTTCAGTCTCCCACTTGCACTAGAGTCAATAATCTAGATTACACAGTAATGATTCTAACACCCATGGAGTCTTGGTGTTGATCATGTTTTGCTCGTGGAAGAGGCTTAGTCAATGGGTCTGCAACATTCAGATCCATATGTATTTTGCAAATCTCTATGTCTCCCACCTGGACTTGGTCCCAGATGGAATTAAAGCGTCTCTTGATGTGCTTGGTCCTCTTGTGAAATCTGGATTCCTTTGCCAAGGCACTTGCACCAGTATTGTCACAGAAGATCTTCATTGGTCCCGATGACACCTAGATCGGAAATGAACTCCTTCATCCAGACTCCTTCATTTGCTGCTTCCGAAGCAGTTATGTACTCCGCTTCACATGTAGATCCCGCCACGACGCTTTGTTGCTGCACCAACTTACAGCTCCACCGTTTAATAAAAACACGTATCCGGTTTGCGATTTAGAATCGTCCGGATCAGTGTCAAAGCTTGCATCGACGTAACCATTTAGGACTAGCTCTTTGTCACCTCCATATACGAGAAACATATCCTTAGTCCTTTTCAGGTATTTCAGGATGTTCTTGACCGTTGTCCAGTGATCCACTCCTGGATTACTTTGGTACCTTCCTGCCAAGCTTATTGCTAAGCACACGTCAGGTCTGGTACACAGCATTGCATACATGATAGAGCCTATGGCTGAAGCATAGGGAACATCTTTCATTTTCTCTATATCTTCTGCTGTGGTCGGGCATTGAGTTTGACTCAACTTCACACCTTGTAGTACGGCCAAGAACCCTTTCTTTGCCTGATCCATTTTGAACCTTTTCGAAACATTATCAAGGTATGTGCTTTGTGAAAGTCCAGTTAAGCGTCTTGATCTATCTCTATAAATCTTGATGCCCAATATATAAGCAGCTTCACCAAGGTCTTTCATAGAAAAACTTTTATTCAAGTATCCCTTTATGCTATCCAGAAATTCTATATCATTTCCAATTAATAATATGTCATCTACATATAATATCAGAAATGCTACAGAGCTCCCACTCACTTTCTTGTAAATACAAGATTCTCCAAAAGTCTGTATAAAACCATATGCTTTGATCACACTATCAAAGCGTTTATTCCAACTCCGAGATGCTTGCACCAGTCCATAAATGGATCGCTGGAGCTTGCACACTTTGTTAGCACCTTTTGGATCAACAAAACCTTCTGGCTACATCATATACAACTCTTCTTCCAGAAATCCATTCAAGAATGCAGTTTTGACATCCATTTGCCAAATTTCATAATCATAAAATGCAGCAATTGCTAACATGATTCGGACAGACTTAAGCATCGCTATGGGTGAGAAAGTCTCATCCTAGTCAACCCCTTGAACTTGTCGAAAACCTTTTGCAACAAGTTGACCTTTATAGACAGTTACATTACCATCAGCGTCAGTCTTCTTCTTAAAAATCCATTTATTCTCAATGGCTTGTCGATCATCAGGCAAGTCAACCAAAGTCCATACTTTGTTCTCATACATGGATCCCATCTCAGATTTCATGGCCTCTAGCCATTTTGGGGAATCTGGGCTCATCATCGCTTCCTCATAGTTCGTAGGTTCATCATGGTCAAGTAACATGACTTCCAGAATAGGATTACCGTACCACTCTGGTGCGGATCTTACTCTGGTAGACCTACAAGGTTCAGTAGAAATTTGATCTGAAGTTTCATGATCAATATCATTAGCTTCCTCACTGATTGGTGTAGTTGTCACAGGAACCGGTTCTTGTGATGAACTACTTTCCAATAAGGGAGCAGGTACAGTTACCTCATCAAGTTCTACTTTCCTCCCACTCACTTCTTTCGAGAGAAACTCCTTCTCTAGAAAGGATCCGAATTTCGCAACAAAAATCTTGCCTTCAGATCTGTGATAGAAAGTGTACCCAACAGTCTCTTTTGGGTATCCTATGAAGACACAATTCTCCGATTTGGGTCGAGCTTATCTGGTTGAAGTTTCTTCACATAAGCATCGCAGCCCCAAACTTTAAGAAACAAAAATTTTGGTTTCTTGCCAAACCACAGTTCATGAGGCGTCGTCTCAATGGATTTTGATGGTGCCCTATTTAACGTGAATGCGGCCGTCTCTAAAGCATAACCCCAAAACGATAGAGGTAAATCAGTAAGAGACATCATAGATCGCACCATATCTAGTAAAGTACGATTACGACGTTCGGACACACCATTTCATTGTGGTGTTCCGGGTGGCGTGAGTTGTGAAACTATTCCGCATTGTTTCAAATGTAAACCAAACTCATCACTCAAATATTCTCCTCTACGATCAGATCGTAGAAATTTTATTTTCTTGTTACGATGATTTTCCACTTCACTCTGAAATTCTTTGAACTTTTCAAATGTTTCAGACTTGTGTTTCATTAAGTAGATATACCCATATCTGCTCAAATCATCTGTGAATGTGAGAAAATAATGATACCCGCCGCGAGCCTCAACATTCATTGGACCACAAACATCAGTATGTATGATTTCCAACAAATCAGTTGCTCGCTCCATAGTTCCGGAGAACGGCGTTTTAGTCATCTTGCCCATGAGGCACGGTTCGCAAGTACCAAGTGATTCATAATCAAGTGATTCCAAAAGCCCATTAGTATGGAGTGTCTTCATGCGCTTTACACCGATATGACCTAAACGGCAGTGCCACAAATAAGTTGCACTATCATTATCAACTCTGCATCTTTTGGTTTCAACACTATGAATATGTGTATCACTACTATCGAGATTCAATAAAAATAGACCACTCTTCAAGGGTGCATGACCATAAAAGATATTACTCATATAAATAGAACAACCATTATTCTCTGACTTAAATGAATAACCGTCTCACATCAAACAAGATCCAAATATAATGTTCATGCTCAACGCTGGCACCAAATAACAATTATTTAGGTCTAAAACTAATCCCGATGGTAGATGTAGAGGTAGCGTGCCGACCGCGATCACATCGCCTTTGGAACCATTTCCCACGCGCATCGTCACCTCGTCCTTAGCCAATCTTTGCTTAATCCGTAGTCCCTGTTTCGAGTTGCAAATATTAGCAACAGAACCAGTATCAAATACCTAGGTACTACTGCGAGCATTAGTAAGGTACACATCAATAACATGTATATCGCATATACCTTTGTTCACTTTGCCATCCTTCTTATCCGCCAAATACTTGGGGCAGTTCCGCTTCCAGTGTCCAGTCTGCTTGCAGTAGAAGCACTCAGTCTCAGGCTTAGGTCCACACTTGGGTTTCTTCTCTTGAGCAGCAACTTGTTTGCTGTTCTTATTGAAGTTCCCCTTCTTCTTCCCTTTGCCCTTTTTCTTGAAACCGGTGGTCTTGTTAACCATCAACACTTGATGCTCCTTCTTGATTTCTACCTCTGCGGCTTTTAGCATTGCGAAGAGCTCGGGAATAGTCTTGTCCATCCCTTGCATATTATAGTTCATCACTAAGCTCTTGTAGCTTGGTGGCAGTGATTGAAGAATTCTGTCAATGACACTATCATCAGGAAGATTAACTCCCAGTTGAATCAAGTGATTATTATACCCAGACATTTTGAGTATGTGTTCACTGACAGAACTATTCTCCTCCATCTTGCAGCTATAGAACTTATTGGAGACTTCATATCTCTCAATCCGGGCATTTGCTTGAAATATTAACTTCAACTCTGGGAACATCTCATATGCTCCATGACGTTCAAAATGTCATTGAAGACCCGGTTCTAAGCCGTAAAGCATGGCACACTGAACTATCGAGTAGTCATCAGCTTTGCTCTGCCAGACATTCTTAACATCGTCAGTTGCATCAGCAGCAGGCCTGGCACCCAGTTGTGCTTCCAGGACGTAATTCTTCTGTGCAGCAATGAGGATAATCCTCAGGTTACGGACCCAGTCCGTGTAATTGCTGCCATCATCTTTCAACTTTGCTTTCTCAAGGAACGCATTAAAATTCAACGGAACAACAGCACGAGCCATCTATCTACAACAAACATAGACAAGCAAAATACTATCAGGTACTAAGTTCATGATAAATTTAAGTTCAATTAATCATATTACTTAAGAACTCCCACTTAGATAGACATCCCTCTAATCCTCTAAGTGATTACGTGATCCATATCAACTACACCATGTCTGATCGTCACGTGAGATGGATTAGTTTCAACAGTGAACATCAATATGTTGATCATATCTACTATATGATTCACGCTCGACCTTTTGGTCTCCGTGTTCCGAGGCCATATCTGTTATATGCTAGACTCGTCAAGTTTAACCTGAGTATTCCGCGTGTGCAACTGTTTTGCACCCGTTGTATTTGAACGTAGAGCCTATCACACCCGATCATCACGTGGTGTCTCAGCACGAAGAACTTTCGCAACGGTGCATACTCAGGGAGAACACTTATTGATAATTTAGTGAGAGATCATCTTAAAATGCTACCGTCAATCAAAGAAAGATAAGATGCATAAAGGATAAACATCACATGCAATCAATATAAGTGATATGATATGGCCATCATCATCTTGTGCTTGTGATCTCCATCTTCGAAGCACCATCATGATCACCATCGTCACCGGCGCGACACCTTGATCTCCATCGTAGCATCGTTGTCATTACGCCATCTATTGCTTCTACGACTATCGCTACCGCTTAGTGATAAAGTAAAGCAATTACAGGGCGTTTGCATTTCATACAATAAAGCGACAACCATATGGCTCCTGCCAGTTGCCGATAACTTCGGTTACAAAACATGATCATCTCATACAATAAAATATAGCATCATGTCTTAACCATATCACATCACAACATGCCCTGCAAAAACAAGTTAGACGTCCTCTATTTTGTTGTTGCAAATTTTACGTGGCTGCTACGGGCTTAGCAAGAACTGTTCTTACCTACGCATCAAAACCACAACGATAGTTCGTCAAGTTAATGCTGTTTTAACCTTCGCAAGGACCGGGCGTAGCCACACTCGGTTCAGCTAAAGTGAGAGAGACAGACACCCGCCAGTCACCTTTAAGCACGAGTGCTCGTAACGGTGAAACCTGTCTCGCGTAAGCATACGCGTAATGTCGGTCCGGGCCGCTTCATCTCACAATACCGCTGAGCCAAACTATGACATGCTGGTAAGCAGTATGACTTGTATCGCCCACAACTCACTTGTGTTCTACTCGTGCATATGACATCTACGCATAAAACCTGGCTCGGATGCCACTGTTGGGGAATGTAGTAATTTCTAAAAAATTCCTACGCACATGCAAGATCATGGTGATGCATAGCAACGAGAGGGGAGAGTAATGTCCACGTACCCTCGTAGACTGTAAGCGGAAGCGTTATGACAACGCGGTTGATGTAGTCGTACGTCTTCACGATCCGACCGATCAAAGTACCGAACGTACGGCACCTCCGAGTTCAGCACATGTTCAGCTCGATGACGATCCCCGGACTCCGATCCAGCAAAGTGTCGGGGATGAGTTCCGACAGCACGACGGCGTGGTGACGATGATGATGTTCTACCGGTGCAGGGCTTCGCCTAAACTCCGCGACGATATGACCGAGGTGGAATATGGTGGAGGGGGGCACCGCACACGGCTAAGGAACGATCACGTAGATCATCTTGTGTGTTCTAGGGTGCCCCCCTGCCCCCGTATATAAAGGATGGAGGGGGAGGTGCGGCCGGCCCCCTAGGGGTGCGCCTGGAGGAGTCCTACTCCCATCGGGAGTAGGACTCCCCCCTCTTGCCTTGGTGGAGAAGGAAAGGGGGAAGGGGAAAGAGGAAAGGGGGGTGCCGCCCCCCCTTCCTTGTCCTATTCGGACTAGGGGGGAGGGGGCGCACGGCCTGCCCTGGCCGGCCCTCCTCTTCTCCCTCATGGCCCACTAAGGCCCATTAACCCCCGGGAGGGTTCCGGTAACCCCCCGGTGTTCCGGTAAAATCCCGATTTCACCCGGAACCATTCCGATATCCAAATATAGGCTTCCAATATATCAATCTTTATGTCTCGACCATTTCAAGACTCCTCGTCATGTCTGTGATCACATCCGGGACTCCAAACAACCTTCGGTACATCAAAACTTGTAAACTCATAATAAAACTGTCATCGTAACGTTAAGCGTGCGGACCCTACGGGTTCGAGAACTATGTAGACATGACCTAGAACTATTCTCGGTCAATAACCAATAGCGGAACCTGGATGCTCATATTGGCTCCTACATATTCTGCGAAGATCTTTATCGGTCAAACCGCATAACAACATATGTTGTTCCCTTTGTCATCGGTATGTTACTTGCCCGAGATTCGATCATCGGTATCCAATACCTATTTCAATCTCGTTACTGGCAAGTATCTTTACTCATTACGTAATGCATCATTCCATAACTAACTCATTAGCTACATTGCTTGCAAGGCTTAGAGTGATGTGCATTACCGAGAGGGCCTAGAGATACCTCTTTGACAATCGGAGTGACAAAACCTAATCTCGAAATACGCCAACCCAACATGTACCTTTGGAGACACATGTAGTACTCCTTTATAATCACCCAGTTACGTTGTGACGTTTGGTAGCACCCAAAGTGTTCCTCCGGTAAACGGGAGTTGCATAATCTCATAGTTATAGGAACATATATAAGTCATGAAGAAAGCAATAGCAATATACTAAACGATCAAGTGCTAGGCTAACGGAATGGGTCATGTCAATCACATCATTCTCCTAATGATGTGATCCCATTAATCAAATGACAACACATGTCTATGGTTAGGAAACATAACCATCTTTGATTAATGAGCTAGTCAAGTATAGGCATACTAGTGACTATATGTTTGTCTATGTATTCACACATGTATCATGTTTCCGGTTAATACAATTCTAGCATGAATAAACATTTATCATGATATGAGGAAATAAATAATAACTTTATTATTGCCTCTAGGGCATATTTCCTTCAATGCTTTCATCATAGTAAATTTGCTCATCAAAGCTTGGGGGACAAAAAATATCATGTCCATCAAACATAGCTTCCCCAAGCTTGTGGCTTTGCATATCATTAGCATCATGGATATTCAAAGAATTCGTACTAACAACATCGCAATCATGCTCATCATTCAGAGATTTAATGCCAAAAAATTTAGAGATTTCTTCTTCTAGCACTTGAGCACAATTATCCTTTCCATCATACTCATGAAAGATATTAAAAAGGTGGAGCGTATGAGACAAACTCAACTCCATTTTTTTGGTAGTTTTCTTTTATAAACTAGACTAGTGCTAAAACAAGAAACAAAAAGATTCGATTGCAAGATCTAAAGATATACCTTCAAGCACTCACCTCGCCAGAAAAGAGCTTAGTGACGGAGTGTGAGTACCCTTTACCTAGCCTCCCCGGCAACGGCGCCAGAAAAGAGCTTGATGTCTACTACACAATCTTCTTCTTGTAGACGTTGTTGGGCCTGCAAGTGCACAGGTTTGTAGGACAGTAGCAAATTTCCCTCAAGTGGATGACCTAAGGTTTATCAATCCGTAGGAGGCATAGGATGAAGATGGTCTCTCTCAAACAACCCTGCAACCAAATAACAAAGAGTCTCTTGTGTCCCCAACACACCCAATACAATGGTAAATTGTATAGGTGCACTAGTTCGGCGAAGAGATGAAGATACAAGTGCAAAATGGATAGTAGATATAGGTTTTTGTAATCTGAAATAATAAAAACAGCAAGGTAACAAGTGGTAAAAGTGAGCGTAAACGGTATTGCAATGATAGGAAACAAGGCCTAGGGTTCATACTTTCACTAGTGCAAGTTCTCTCAATAATAATAACATAGATAGATCATATAATAAGCCCTCAACATGCAACAAAGAGTCACTCCAAAGACACTAATAGCGGAGAACAAACATAGAGATTATGGTAGGGTATGAAACCACCTCAAAGTTATTCTTTCAGATCGATCTATAAAAGAGTTCGTACTAAAATAACACCTTAAGACACAAATCAACCAAAACCCTAATGTCACCTAGATACTCCATTGTCACCTCAATTATCCGTGGGCATGATTATACGATATGCGTCATACAATCTCAGATTCATCCAACCAACATAAAAGTACTTCAAAGAGTGCCCTAAAGCTACTACCGGAGAGTCAAGAACGTGTGCCAACCCCTATGCATAGGTTCATGGGTGGAACCCGCAAGTTGGTCACCAAAACATACATCAAGTGGCACATGATATCCCATTGTCACCACAGATAATCACGACAAGACATACATCAAGTGTTCTCATAAAGATTCAATCCAATAAGATAACTTCAAAAGGGGAAACTCAATTCATCACAAGAGAGTAGAGGGGGAGAAACATCATAAGATCGAACTACAATAGCAAAGCTCGGGATACATCAAGATCGTGCCATAGATGGAACATGAGAGAGAACACGAGAGAGAGAGAGAGAGAGATCAAACACATAGCTACTGGTACATACCCTCAGCCTCGAGGGTGAACTACTCCCTCCTCGTCATGGATAGCGCCGGTATGATGAGATGGCCTCCGGTGATGGGATCCCCCTTCGGCAGGGTGCCGGAAGAGGGTCCCAATTGGTTTTTGGTGGCTACGGAGGCTTGCGGCGGCGGAAATCCCGATCTAGGTTCTGTTTTGGAAGTTTTTGGGTACGTAGGTATATATGGGTGCAGGGGGTATGTCGATGGAGCTACGGGGGCCCCACGAGGCAGGGGGCGCGCCCAGGGGGGAGGGCGCGCCCCCCATCCTCGTGAGCACCTCCTGTATCTCCTGACATGCACTCCAAGTCCATCGGGTGGCTTTCCTTCCAAAAATAACTTCTCTAGTTGATTTCGTTCCGTTTTGACTCCGTCTGATATTCCTTTTCCTCGAAACACTGAAATAGGCATAAAACAGCAAATCTGGGCTGGGCCTCCGGTTAATAGGTTAGTCCCAAAAATAATATAAAAGTGGATAATAAAGCCCAATATTGCCTAAAACAGTAGATAAAGTAGCATGGAGCAATCAAAAATTATAGATACATTGGAGACGTATCATGGCGCTGTTGGAGCCACCTTCACACCGACCAAAACGGATGACTCGGAACTGGATTTCAGGAGGCACAACAGACCCTCTGCTGCAATCAAGAAAAGGTAGGGGGAAATTGGGTCTCCCTGCCTGATTCCCCTAGTAGGCTTGAAACTATCAAGCCTTTCTCCATTGAACAGAACCGAAAAAGAAACTGACGACACCATCCCCATAACAGTGTCAACCCATCGCTGCTCAAAACCCAACTTAGTCATGATGGCTTCCAGGTAGGACCATTCTAGTCTATCGCAAGCTTTCATCATGTCCAACTTGAGAGCACAAAAGCTATTACTCTTTGACTTGGTCCTCTTCATGAAGTGTAAGCATTCATATGCACATATAATGTTATGCGTGATTAACCTCCACGGGATAAAGGCAGATTGCTCCCTTGAAATAATATCCGGCAGGATGAGCTTTAAACTGTTAGCCACGACCTTGGAGGCAATCTTGCATAGCACATTACATAAGCTGATGGGCCTGAACTGTGACAAGAGAGAGGGGTTAGTAACTTTTGGAATAAGAACCAGCACCGTATCATTTATACTCTCAGGGATTTCTTCTCCCCTAACAATCCTGAGCACATTCCCGAGTTACCTCCTCTCCACAAATATCCCAGTGACGCTGGTAAAAATGAGCCGGAAAACCGTCAGGACCAGGAGCCTTTGTAGGGAACATTTGGAACAGAGGTGTCTTAACCTCATCATTAGTATATGGAGCACAAAGGTTTGCATTCATATATCTGCCGTTACCTTCCTCGGTACATGTTGTAGGACAGCCTCCATGTTGAAAGAACATGCGGTGCCCCCATGTTTGGTTTTGATAATTGATGACAATCTCTATGGACTAATGGTTGCCTTGAGTTTTATTTGTAGGATTCGTCCATTGGCTTTTCTTGAAGTCCATGTATTGGTTTCAAGGAGTTTATGAGTTGACCAAGGTGCTATTAAGGAATTATCCAAAGATTGGTCATGTGAGTGTTGAGCTTATTGCAAGTGTGTCTTGAAGAAGAAGATTGTGTGATCATTCATGTTTACCTTCAAGACATCATCCAAATGAAGAGAGTTGGAAAGATTCAAGGTTGATCAAGACTAAGTCAAAGAGTGAATCAAGTTGATCAACACACAAAGCATAGAAGATGTACCGAGAGGGATCAAGCGATCCCATGGTATGGTAAGCACTGTCAATTACGCTTTGTGTACTAACCCATGATCTTCCTGAGAGTTCTTTGTGGGGTTAGGTTGTGGTGTGCAAGTTCAAGTGAAGCATCACGAAGAGATCAAATGCTTGAAGCTTGTCGTCCATTGTGGTGACAATGGACTTGTGAAGATGTGCGGAAGAGTGGCTCACCCATAGTGGAGTATGGGGGAGCAATCAACTAGTCTTCATCGAGCCAACGCAATCAAGAAAGGTGGTCCAACTTGAGGGAGTCAAGATCGTCATCATATATCTCAAGTGGACCATGTGCAAGGCAAAGGTTTGCCCTTGATAGGTTTTCTATTTTACCGGTCTCATGATGGTAGTTGGGAGACCGGGTTTTAGGATCGATTGCCATACTATCAAGGGGGGCTCTCGATGAGTAACTTGATCGTATCATTCGTAGAGAGCTCAAACCATTGCATCTTTGCATCATATTTCTTGGTTCTTGTTTGGTTCTCTTTGTGAGTTTTGGAGCTTATGGTCATCTTGATGACAAGCTCGAGTTCATCGAAAACGGAGTTCACATGCATCTTCTATGATGTTTTCGATGTTGGAGGTTCTGCCAGTTCTTCTCTATTGGAGGTTTCTCTCCTCTTTTTGTTAGGCATACCTCCTCTGCCTCTTCTTACTATGATGTTTTGATGCTCTCCTTGTCTTGTTTCCAACAAGCTTGAGTTTGCTCAATTCGGAGCACATATGAAGAAGTTATGGCAGTTCTGTTTTTCTCCCTGCGGTAGTACCGCGGTGGCAGCGGTAGTACCGCTTGTAGCGTCAAGCGGTAGTACCGCTCCAGTACCGCTCTACTACCGCTTCATTTTTGGGTCTTGCTTTTTCGTGTAGGGTTTAGCAGTAGCTGCACGACAGTAAGGCATGGCAGTTTCGCCCCTAAGCGGTAGTACCGCTACGTTTGGACGGTAGCACCGCCTTTAAGCGGTAATGCCGCTCCGGTCAGGCGATGGTACCGCTACAGCATTACTGCCGCCGTACTCTGCTCTACCCTGCCTCTGTTGGTCCCGTGTTCTGCTCCTCCAGCGGTAGTACCGCTGGGGTGAGCGGTAGTACCGCTTATAAGCGGTACTACCGCCACAAGGTTCTTGTTTTGTTGCTCCGTTTCCCTGCTTCTTCCGCCCGAGCGGTAGTACCGCTCGTGTGCGGGCTGAGCACATAACGGTTGGATTTTTTCCCTCCTATAAAAGGGGGTCTTCTTCCTCAATGAACCTTATCTCTTAAGCTCATGTTCTTCCCCCATTGTTGACCTTCTTCGAGCTTGCTAACTCTCAATCCCTTCGATGATTCTTGCTAGTTCTTGAGGGAAAAGAGAGAGGAGATCTAGATCCACGTTTCCACCAATCACTTTCTCCTCTAAGTGAGGGAAACCCCTTGGATCTAGATCTTGGAGTTCTTCGTGTTCTTCTTTCGTTCTTCCTCTCATTTTCCTCCCTAGCATTAGTTGCTTTGGTGGGATTTGGGAGAGAAGGACTTGGGCACTCGGTGTGCCCTAGCCATAGCATTTGGTGCATCGGTTTGAGTTCTCCACGTGATACGTGGAAGTTACAAGTTGAGAAGCTTATTACTCTTGGGTGCTTGGTACTCTTGAGCTTGTTACTCTTGAGTGTTTGGACACCCTAGAGCTTGTTCCTCTTGGGTGCCTTGGCGCCTAGACAGTTGGAGTTGTTCGGAGCTCAATCGTTGTGGTGTAAAGCTCCGGACAAGCGTCGGGGTCTCCAATTAGGTTGTGGAGATCGCCCCGAGCAATTTGACGGTACCGGTGGCCGCCCCCAAGGGTTGCCAAAGTGTACGGGTTCGGTGACCACCCCCAAGGGTTGCCATTTGTACGGGTTCGGTGACCGCCCTCAAGGGTCCCTTAGTGGAATCACGGCATCTTGCATTGTGCGAGGGCGTGAGGAGATTACGGTGACCCTAGTGGCTTCTTGGGGAGCATTGTGCCTCCACACCGCTCCAAACGTAGATTAGCATCCGCGAGGGTGTGAACTTCGGGATACATCGTCGTCTCTGCGTGCCTCGGTTATCTCTTACCCGAGCCATTTACTTATGCACTTTACTTTATGATAGCCATATTGTTCTTTGTTATATATATTGCTATCACATAGTTACTTATCTTGCTTAGCATAAGTTGTTGGTGCACATAGGTGAGCCTAGTTGTTGTAGGTTTTGTGCTTGACAAATTAACCGTTAGGTTTATTCTCCATTTGTTCAAGCCTCTACCGTAATTTTTTTAAAGCGCCTATTCACCCCCCCCCTCTAGGAGACATCCACGATCTTTCACATGTCATTCACCCCCTCTGACGTGTATAGATCTTGGTAAAACTCGGTTGCCAACACTTTCAACTCAGCCGAGTCCTCTACCAAAACCCCCCAAAGAATTCTGCAGTGCTCTTATCATGTTCTTCTTTCGCCTTAGACTAGCTCTTAGATGAAAAAAAAATTGTATTTTTATCTCCCGCCGCCAGCCACTACACTCTTGCCCTTTGCCTCCACATGATCTCTTTGCGGTGATCCCTTAAGGGCGGTGCCAAACCATGCTGAACTAAAAAAATCCCCGGTGTACAAAGGGTGCTTGTTTCACCCATGGGCTTTCTAGGCCTTGGTAAATTAGTTGGGCCTTCAGATCCGGCTCAACGGGGCTCGTGCTCGTGGATGGGGGGGCTCGGCGTGATTTTCCGCTATATAGATCTGTTCCAGCGAGTCACGCCAAAAAAAAAAACTAGCGCACGCACGGGAGACTTACGTTCTTTTTCCCTTTTTTGTTTTTTCACTTTTCTTTTATTTATTTCTCCCAATTTTATTTTAATATTAAAACCGTTCACAAATGTTCATGAATTTGAAAATTGATTGTGAATTTAAAAGGTGTTCATGGATTTGAAAATTGATCGTGAATTTTAAAAGTAAAGTGTTCATGAATTCAAAAGAATGTTCATGAATGCAAAAAAATGTTCGTCAGTTTGCAAAAAAATCAAAAAAGTTCTTAAATTTAAAATATTCATGAATTATAAAACATTACTGAATTTGGAAAAAAAATCACAAAATAGAAAACTTTTCATTAACTTAAAAATTATTCATGAATCGAAACAATGTTCACAGATTGAAAAATCCTGAATTAAAATAAATGGGAATTTGAAAAAAAACATGAATTCAAAAAGTGTTCGCAATTTTGAAAAAAATATTCACTAATTAAAAAAAGAAAAATAAAGGGCAGTGCTACGCGTCCACCGGATTGTAAATCAATTAGATCGGCTGGTACAATAACCGTCAGTTGCCGTACGAAATAGCCGTCCGATCTACCGCCTCGGCCAGTTGAGAACCTTTGCAACTGCTATCTTGGTGCGCTTGGGGGGCTTTGCAACAAGGACCATGTTACAAAGGTCCACCAAGACAACACGCCGCACGCCTAGGCTAGAGCGTAGCCACCGCGCCACTGCTGTAAAGAAGAAATCGAGACTGCTATGGGAGGACAGACCAGGACTCTCCCGTAGAGGTGAAGAGACAATCACCCACAAAGCCATGCGCTGCTTACAGTAGACGACATGTCAACGGCCAATTCAGATGCCTTGTGAAGGCAGAGCCCGTATCCTCCCCCCTCCACCCTGCGCAACTGCGACGTGAAGGAGGAGTTGGCGTTGCCGCCGCATTGACTAGCCGACATTTGCGCAACAATGACATGAGGAGGTTCACCCGGTGATCGTGAAGGCATGCGGGCGCCTCCTCCACTACCACCTTTGTAACAGTGGTGGAGCCTCCTCGTCGTCGCGGAGCATCATGATGGTCGGGGAGAGGGCAACTAGGGAGGCAGCACAATGCGTCATGTCGCTCAGTCCTTGCGGAGGCCTGGGCTCGTGACCAGTCGCAGACAACCAAGGAGGTGTCTGTGCGACGACTGTGCCGCCTCAGCGGGGAGCTCGCCAAGATCGGCAAGGAGTGGTCGCTTAGCAAGCCCCCCCCCCCTTCCCCACGCGCAGTTAGGGGAAAGGCCAGGACTCCCCAGCCATTGTCGGCGTTGGCTGAGGCGGCCCACTGCACGGCACATGAGAAAGCGGAGCGACTCCACAAGCGGCAGGCGGCGGCCGGGTAGGGTTGGCGCGCCCCCGTGCCCTTCCGTCGCTGGAAGGACCACTCCGACGACGGCACGAACGGCGACGGAGGTGCTCCCGGCCAGCTCGGGCACCCCCCGCTACAAGCTAGTTTGGGTATTTTTAGCTTTTAGTTGAACGGACGAAATTGTCTGTATGTAAGATATAGCAAACTTATGTCCATTCGAATGAATTCTGTCATGTTTGCATAGGTTACTACCAAATTTATTTGTATTGCGAACGAATGTTTACATCAAGCGTTGGATGGTCAGTTCTCGTATCACTATCCGCGGACATGTCTGGATGCGTCCATGGACAAATACTATGTCTGTTTTGGGGCCGGCGTTGGATATGGCCTTAGTTTGCATAGCTGTATAGCAAACATTGCAAGGAAGCATAATAAATGAATTTATGTAAGAGTGCATGCGATCATTGATAAACATGTACTAGACTCTGGTCGGGCACATGAAGATAGAGAAGAGAAAAAGCAATTAGATCATGTATGTTATGATTGTGTAACTTTACAAAAAAATCATGCAAGTTCTTTCTGACAACATAGTAGTTGCTGCATTAAACCAAACTTGCTCTCCGTTACTCCTTTATAAAAGAAAGATGTTGTGAAGAAGTTATACAAACTGACCATGCGGGAATCCTATACATACAAAAACCTAATGCGAGTAGTCGATATGGTAGCACATAGTAGCCACAATGAAACTGTAAGCATGAGAGGCATGGGGAACATAGCGATCACCCTACTTAGATTTATTTTCAGTGGAAGGCCTTCACACTGCTAGATAAGGCCTTATAATCAGCACAGAAAGCGCTACAAGGGCACGCATTGATTTTCTTCAGCTGTTGATTTTAGACCTTAGACATCGAGCAACCATGTTTTTTCTAACCAGTGGGTGTACTTCAGCAGCATAGAAACCTTCGATCCTCTGTGTGCTCATTATCGTTTGAGGTGATCCTATTTCTTTTGAGGGGATTCGTTGGGAGCACGTGAATGCTGATCAAGCCTGGGTTGTGTGTGAAGTCGCATTAGCCTGAGCTCGCTAATGGGAGTATGTTGTGAGGGACATCTGGCCCGTGTATTAGTGATTGAGCCCGCTGATGTTCGTGCTGGCTATTTTCCTTGATAGTCCCATTTCGAAGTAGCATTTGTTTCTATTATTTCCGTGGTTCTCTTGTTTTGTTCACGTCTTCTCCTTTCCTATTTTCTCCTTTCCAACTTGGTAGCAATGGCTGTTGTAGTAACTCTGTTCAGAAAGTATGTACATTGAAGCAAACTGACAATGCATGATGCAAATTGGAAGCCACAATTTTAATCCATTGGCTCAGCAATTAAAGTCCAAAATCATGCATCACGACCATCTTCAGACAAGACAAATACAGTGGCTAGTAAATGTTGGCACACATGTAGAGATAATCAGCTAAGATAACTAGGAACACAAAGACCTGCAGGTTTCAGTTCAGTGAAAAGAGAGTACAGGATGAAAAATTGAAAATACAAGGAAAATTATTTCTGTTGTGCACTAATTTCCAAAGTACTATGACCTGTTATGGGTACAGTCAGTCAAATCTTGACCCTCTGGGCGGGCTTGACTTTACTACTATTTTTATGGAAACGCCTGTTGGTGCTTTATTTCCAACTGAGAATAGTTACATCGTTTATTACATATGAAAGCAAGAAACTGGGTGGATCACCATTCCAGGAGAAACTAGTCTTAGAACCACATGTATGTCATGCGCCAACTGATTAACATCCCTCGACAATGATGAAAAGATATATCAGCAATTCCATTAGTAACCATGAACCTTAACATTTACTTATCCGTACCAAAATATAAGACGAGACGTCTTATATTTTGGTAGAGATGTAGTACTGCTTAAGAGTCGTAGAGCAGTGTATTGTTTTTTTACTCGGTGACATGCCAGCCTAGCGTTAGAACATACTATCGGATAACCACAACCATCATTGCCAATCTGCCATTAATTATTACTCGAAAAAGGATCACTATGCTAGTCATCAACAATTTAATCTTTTCATCACATGGTACATATTTTTATAGTATGGGTCTTTTAGGCATAACCCAAATGTTCTAACACCCCTACATTGCCACATACAAGAGGCTGCCAACAATAGCATGGAGTATGCCACACAAGGTTTGTTAGCTGATTCATATTTGAAACAAGTTCGAATGGTAAAAAATTTATGCCATGTAACTCTATTTTTTTAGTCAAATGTTTGGTCAAAATTAGGATCAAAATCAAGAGAGCCTTATATATTTGGATGTAGAGAGTACGTTTTAATTGTTGGCTCAGCATCAAAATCATTCATATTGTTGGACATATACAATGGCTAAATAAATGAAGGTTTGTTCACATGTACAAAAAAAATCAGATAGCTTACAAATGGTAGAATGCTTGTGAAGTTAAACTAGGAAGAAAAGTGTACAAAATATTGTTGTGCAAATAAATATAAATTAAAAGATGATGCATCTAATTCCAACCAACTATGCTTGTTAATCTTTTACAAGTAACTGCATAGTCTTGGTCTTCTTTGTGGTTTTCAAGTTTACCATGCAAGCGATATTTCAGTATTGTTCATACTATGCGACATGCCAGGCTACTAACTATGGTATAGCATCACAATTGTTAGACAACCATGACCATTGTTGTCATTAATTATTACTATAATATAATATAATATGCTCATCACCAACCATACAAGAAATACCGCACAATTATACGATCATTGTTTGATAAAATTCTTTTCTTAGCTTTATACCTTGTTTTGTTTGCTTCGGTTTCAAGCTTCAGTACTCTTGTCGTGTGCAATTTCCATGCTTCTGACTATAGCCTAGTGTTAGAACATATTAGATGACCGGGCTATTGTTTCGTTGCAACTAGAAGATAATTATGCCTGTCACTTTTTACAATCCATCGAGCAAACATGCTCAATTTGGATTCAGATTATTTGTTCGGAAACACTAAGCTAGCAACTATATTCTTGTGCTACACCGTACAGATAAACGCAACTATATAACTTACAGTAATAAAATATTACTAAGCTTATCATCAGCAACTTCATCTTATTACAACGACTTTTTTCATAATACATTGATGGGCATGTTCCTATGATAAGGTTTCCTGTTTAGGCCTTTTATTGGGAAATTCTAAATGATTTAATACTCTCCTATATACTATATGCATAATATTATTGTAACATATTATCTACTTGCCCAATCAGCTTAACCAACTCTCCTCGAAAATATTTCGCATGGAAATGAAAAATGTTGTACAGGGACGTAAGCAAAATTATCGTTAAAATTTCAAGGGAGTTAAGAATATCTGATTGATTGTTAGAAGCCACGGGTATATGCCTATGGGTTTTTTCCCCTACGCCCCAGCGCCTAGGGTTTCTGTCCTCTCGGACGATTTGATCGCCCCTGAGTCCCCTCACCCTCCGCACAGCTTGATCGACGCCCTCGTAGATCGCGCAGTGCCCAACCACGTCAGGATGGCCTCCCCCTCGGATGCGAACTCTGCCACGAGCGGAGGTGCTTCGGCGGCCGCTAACGCCGCCCTGGAAGATTTCTTCGATCATCTGGATCTGAACGACGAGGAGTTCAATGATGTTGAGATTGATGAAGAGGATCCCGAAATCAAAGAGAGCATACGGTGGCTAGCCCTAGCTAGGGTTCACACCGACAAGAATTTCTCGCAGGCAGCTTTCTACAAGGACTTGAGGGCGGCCTGGAATCCGGCGCAGCGGGTAAGATTTCGCCCGGTCGGACCTAACAGATTCGTTGTCCAAGCTTCTTGCCTGGGCGACTGGGAGAGCATGATGATGCAAGGCCCTTGGCTCTTCCGCAACATGGCGGTTCTGATGTGTCCGTACGATGGTTCCACCAAAGCGGACGATGTGGTTTTCGATCATATGCCCATCTAGTTACAGATACATAAACTTCCTGATCCCTATTGCAAGCGGGGTATTGTGGAGCGGCTCCTAAAGGGGCCGGCGAGATCTTGGAGATGCGTTTAAACGGCAACACCCGTGGGGACTATGTTAGGGTTAGGGTTAACCATGCCATTAAGCAGCCTCTTACAAAGTTTGTGAGCATTGTTCGGGCGCAGGAGAGGCAAGTTTATCGGGTGCGGTATGAGAAGTTGGCCCGTTTTTGCGGTTTCTGTGGTCGGATAGGACATGAGCATAAGGAGTGTGGATCTGGTGTTCATGATAAGAAAAATCTCAATTTTGGTGACTGGCTATACGCCGAGGGCCCTAGCCGGCCGAGGCCTGACCAAAACCCTAGCAGAGTAGATGCACCTCGTCAGCAAAAGAAGAACGGGAGCCCTAGTGCTCCATTGGACCCTGGCCTCAAGGCTTCGGATCCTGAGGCGCTCGACACTGCCACAAGCCCGGTGAAGACCCCGAGTGCACTCATGGAAATTGATAGAGACGTGAGGAAGAGATTGAACATGGATAGTGTTGGAGATGATGCTGTGAACATACCTAAAAGCAAGGATGTGGTTTTGGCCATTATGGATGGCATTGTTCAGGACCTGGGAGAGAATGCCTCATCAACAAGCAGCTCTTCAAGCAGTAAACGTGTCAAGCTCACCAAGGATCATGATACCACGGAGAGATCGGCGGTTTCCCTCGAGGAAGACCGCCGGACACAATGAATACCCTAGTTTGGAACTGCCGGGGGGGGGGGGGGGACCGCCGGACAGTTCGTGAGGTTTTGGCCCTCGCAAAAGCCAATAACCCCAAGCTTGTCTTTCTGTGTGAAACTAGGCAAGCTACTGTGAAAGTAGAGAAGCTGCGATGGAGACTCAGTCTGAAAGGTTTTCATGGTGTGAGTAGTGATGGAAGAAGTGGGAGCTTAGCACTTTTCTGGGATGAGTCCCTCTCTGTCACGGTGATTGATTCTTGTAATCGTTTTATTGATGTTAGTGTGGTCGATGGTGGGTCAGGCACTTCTTGGCGAGGCACCTTTGTCTATGGGGAGCCTCGGGTTGAAAATCGTCATCGCATGTGGGAGCACCTTTGCAGGCTTCGTGCTTACTCGCGTGAGCCGTGGATGGTGTGTGGTGATTTCAATGAAGCTTTGTGGCAGCATGAGCATCTGTCGAGGACCGAGCGTTCGGAGGCTCAGATGGTTGCCTTCAGAGATTGCTTGGAGAGGTGCGAGCTCGAGGACCTTGGTTTCTCGGGTATTCCGTTCACATATAACAATGGCCAGGATTCAGACCGCAATGTTCAGGTCCGACCGTGCTTGTGCAGACGAAGCTTGGCGTGATACGTTTCCGCTTGCAAAGGTGGTTCACTTGACCACCTCATGTTCGGATCATTGTCCCGTTTTGATACAGTTGGAGGGGATGCAGGACCAACAGCGTTGGCCCCCATGTTTGTGTTATGAAATCATGTGGGAACGTGACAATACCCTGCCCAATGTAATAGCTGGAGCTTGGAATAAACACAAGTCCCCTGGCAGCTTGGGTTCGGTAGCCACGTCCTTACGGGAGGTTTTAAAGGAGTTGAAGGAGTGGAGTAGATTGAAGTTTGGCAACGTGTTGAAGGATATTGAGAGGCTCCGTTCGCAACTGGCAGACCTGCAACAGGATGGAGCGGACCGTGCTCAAGTACGGGAAAAAATGAACCAGCTCGACGAGCTCTTATACAGGGAGGAGATGCTATGGCTCCAGCGGTCACGCATCACCTGGCTTAAGGAAGGTGAGCGCAACACCAAATATCTGCACCGGTGTGCTCATAGGAATTTGATTCAATGTCTTCGGAAACAAGATGGGACGTGGTCTAATGCTCCTTCCGAGATGGAAAGAATGGCTCACTCTTACTTTAAGGAGATTTTCACCAAAGATCCAACCCTCTCTCTGGACGCGGTGTTGGACTGTATTGCCCCAAAAGTAACAAAGGAGATGAATGCTTCTTTATGCAGGCCCTACTCAGACGAGGAGATATCTAATGCCTTATTTTTGATTGGGCCACTAAAAGCATCGGGATGTGATGGACTACCTGCTAGGTTCTTTCAACGGAATTGGGCACTGCTGAAAACTGAGATTGTAGCGGCGGTCCACGAGTTCTTTGCTTCTGGTGTTATGCCTGATGGAGTTAATAACACGGCCATTGTGCTAATTCCTAAGGTCCCTCATCCGAACGATCTGAAGGATTTTAGGCCGATAAGCTTGTGCAATGTTATATACAAGATAATCTCTAAGTGTATGGTAAACAGACTACGACCCATCCTGTCTGATCTCATATCTGAAAATCAGAGCGCCTTCATCCCGGGGAGGCTGATTTCGGACAACTCTATTATTGCGTTTGAATGTATTCACCATATTCGGTCGGTAAGAAACAATGCAACCGGTCTCTGTGCTTACAAGCTACTCCCTCCGTCCGGAAATACTTGTCAACAAAATGGATAAAAGGGGATGCATCTAGACGTATTTTAGTTCTAGATACATCTCTTTTTATCCATTTTGATGACAAGTATTTTCTGACGGAGGGAGTAGATCTTTCTAAGGCCTATGACAGGGTGGACTGGGTTTTTTTTTTGGAAAAAGCATTGGCTAAATGGGGCTTCTCGCCCATCTGGATTGCTCGTGTTATGGCTTGTGTCTCGTCGGTGAAGTACTCGATAAAATTTAATGGGAAGCTACTGGAGTCTTTCTCCCCCTCGAGGGAACTCCGTCAAGGTGATCCACTGTCTCCATTCTTCTTCTTATTTGTAGTTGATGCTCTTTCTGTGTTGATTGAAAAGGCTGCAAGGGAAGATGGTCTCAGTGGGGTCAGAATATGTAGAGGTGCTTCGGAGATTATACACCTTTTGTTTGCGGATGATTCACTTCTATTTTTTCAAGAAAATAATCAGCAGGCATTATTAGTGAAAGGGGTGTTGAACACCTTTGCGACCGCGACAGGACAACTTATTAACCCGTCGAAGTGTTGCATTCTATTCTCAAATCAATGTCAACCTGATGTGGTTCAAGAGGTTAAAGACACGCTGAATATCACCCAGGAGGCGTTTGAGCCTAAGTATTTGGGCTTGCCGGTTCCAGAGGGGAGGATGCACAAAGGGCACTTTGAGACTATCCAAGAGCGTTTGAGGAAAATTCTTATGGATTGGAGTGAGCAGTACATGTCATCAGGGAATAAGGAGATACTAATCAAATCAGTGGCACAGGCCATAGCAGCATATGTTATGAGTGTTTTCAAACTCCCGGATTCGGTCTGTGATGATCTAACAAGGATGATACGTCAATATTGGTGGGGGTGGAGAACGGGAAGAAGAAGATGGTCTGGATGAGCTGGGATAAACTGCGTTTGCCTAAAGCCATGGGAGGTATGGGCTTTAGGGACATGAGGGCGTTTAACCAGGCGCTGCTAGCTAAGCAGGCCTGGAGGCTCCTGGATAGGCCAGATAGACTTTGTGCGTGTCTGCTGAAGGCAAGATACTATCCATCTGGTCAGCTTTTGGATACTGTGTTCCCGGGCTCCGGGTCTGAGGTGTGGAAAGGAATACTGCATGGCCTTGAGTTGGTCAAGAAGGGCGTCATTTGGCGAGTCGGTAATGGCGTGAAGATTCATACTTGGCATGACCCTTGGCTGCCTCGGCCTTACTCATTCCGTCCGATTACTCCGAAGGAAATCTGTCTTTTCAACAGGGTCTCTGATTTCTTAGATGGCAATGGAGCATGGAAGCAGGACCGGTTGAGGGAATTCTTTTGGCCGATGGATATTGATCACATTCTGAAAATAAAAACTTCGCCTCGCCAGAGAGATGATTTTTTGGCATGGTACCCGGAAAAAAGGGGTGGGTTGACGGTGAGAAGTGCTTACAAATTGGCTACATGTGATCATAATGTTGTCGCTGCTAATGGTGCGTCGAGTACTGCCCCAGAGGGTAATCGAGGGGTGGAACTACGTTTGGCGGAAAGGGGTACCACAGAAAATGAAAATCCATGCATGGAGATGTGTGACAGGGACGTTGGCAACATAGAGTTATAAAGCCTTCCGACACTTGGTGACACGTTCAACCTGTCTGCTTTGCAGGGTGGAGGAGGAGGATTCATTCCATGCAATGATAACTTGCTCTCATGCGAGAACGTTCTGGACAAATATGCATCTCCGTTGGCCACTTCCTGGCGATGATCTCCTTATCCATGATGGGAGGGAGTGGCTAATATCACTGCTGTCGAAATGCTCGACGGAGGTCCAGGATATGCTGATTATGTTCTTCTGGCGGATTTGGCAGTTGCGTAATGATTTGACCAACGGGAAGGAGGTGCCTTCTGTGCCAGCCACCGTCGAATTTTTGGACAGTTACTACAAGTCCATAAGACTCGTTGCACGTTACTCTACGGAGGAGATCATTAAAGGGAAGATGTCGACCTCGGCGGTGGCGTTGCCAGTCTCAGGTGTCAAGCCGCCGGCAGATCCCTGGCCGGCGCCGCCGCTTGGCAGGCTGGTGCTGTCAGTCGAAGGCTCCTTTCTGCATGAGGATGGCTCTGCGGGCGTCGGTATGGTGCTCCGGAACGACAGAGGCGAGGTCCTAATGGCAGCTTACCGGTTCATCTTCTACTGCAATGACCCACTTGAGGCAGAATTGCATGCGATCATGCAGGGGTTGGCCCTAGCATTACAACACTCTGATTTACCGGTGGTGGTTCAAACGGACTCCTCTGAAGCATTGTCTAGCTTGACAAATGATGCACTTCTTCGCTTGGCCTATGGACAGATCATCTTGGAGATCAAGTCACTCTTAGATAGTAGGGAGTTTTTTTCTCAAAAGATTAGTAGACTTCAAAATAGAGTTGCCGATCGGTTGGCTAAGTATAGCCGCACCGAGCGAGCCACGGCTGTTTGGCTTGGCTCGGTTCCACCATGTATCGAGGATTTATGGCCTCTCGACTGTAACTCTATACCTATGCAATAAACTCTCTTTATCCCCGCAAAAAAAAAAGAATATCTGATTGTTCACTTCTGGCTGCACTTAATTTGCATACTACATAGATCGGCCGCCCCGAGCAACCATCACAAGGAAGCATAATAAATGAATTTATGGAAGGTTGCATATAAGCATTGGTAAACATGTACTACACTGTGGTATGGGGCACATGAAGCGGGAGAATAGCAATATGATCATATATATTACGCTTTTGTAACAAAGAAAAAAAAATAGTGCAAGTTATCTTTCACAGTATAGTACTCCCTCCGTCCGGAAATACTTGTCGGAGAAATACATAAAAATGAATGTATCTAGAACTAAAATATATCTAGATACATTCATTCCTCCGACGAGTATTTCCGGACGGAGGGAGTAGCTGCTGCATTAAACCAAACTTGCTCTACTTTACTCCATTATAAAAGGAAGATATTGTGAAGAAACTATACAGACCGACCATACGAGAATCACACAAAGACCCAATGCGAGTTTTAGGCTTCGTGCCGATGTTGGGAGCACATAGTAGCCACATAGAATCTGTAGGCATGAGAGGCATGAGGAACATAGTGATCACCACACCTAGGCATACTTTCAGTTTTAGATGGTGTTCCTGCTAGATGTGCCTTCTTAGCTGGCACACAAAGCGTTGTATTTCTGTTGTTCTGTTTAGACTCTAGACGCCAAGCAATCATGTTTTTTCTAGAGTAGTTCTATGAAGCACATGTTTGCTACCACGGCTTGCAGTGCGACGGGCCTGCAACCGTCCGACGGTCCTTGCACCCGCTCACGGCGTGTTCATGATCATGTCATGATGTAAGCACGACGGATGCGCAAGCTGTCAACGCCGTGCGATCTGGGTGTCACGTGTGCCTGTGAACACATGGCGTAGGAGAAGAACTTTAGTGAAGTGGCAACTTTCCTTCCCTATCCGTTGTGTGCTCGTTTTCTTTTGAGGCGATCCTCTTTCTTTTCAGGAGATTCTTTGGGAACCTGTGATTGGTGATCAAGTGAGGTGGGTTGTGTGCCGGGCCAGATGAGCCATCGTTAGTATGTTGTGAGGAACAACTGGCCCATGTATCAGTGACATAGCTCGCTAACGTCTGTGCTGGCTAATTTCCTTGATAGTCTTGTTCAATGTCGCTTATTATCACGAGATCGAACCATTTCTGTGGTTTTCTTGTCTTGTTCAATGTCTTATCCTTTCCTCTTTGTCTTTTACTTTCCTACTTGGTAGCAATGACTGTTGTACTACTTATGTTCAGAAAATAAACGGCGCCAACAACTCATTGAAGCAAATTGACAGTGCATGATTCAACTTGGAAGCCACATATTAATCCATTGGCTCAGCAATCAACATCCAAAATCATGCATCACAGCCATCTTTAGACAAGAGTAAAATGAGCTACTCCATCCGATCCAAATTAAATGACGCGGCTCTATTACAACTTTGTATTAAAGTTGTACTAGGTAAAAGTTGGTGCACATGTAGAACTAATCTACTGAGATAACTGGAAACACAAAAAGACTCACAGGTTTCAGTTTAGTGGAAAAAAAGTACAAGATCTCATATAGGTGCAAAAATACAAGGGAAAATATAGTATATGTTATATATGCATTAATTTCAAAACTACTATGAACTGCTATGAGTAGAGTCAAATCTTGGCCCTCTAGGCGGCCACTACATAGTTTTTTTTTTTGAGAATTAGCATTGTATTAGATGAGCATGGCCATGATTGTCTTATTTCCCTATACCTTTTTTAAAGATGTACCAGTCACTGGCATCAAATTTACATTCTGCTCCTCCCTTTTGAATCTGGTTCAGATCACTTGTTTGCGTCCTCTAAATTCTAAACATACTTTGTGTTGTGAAACCTGATGCAAAGACCAGAATATCAACAGAATCAGTCCCTTTTCTAACTTTAAGAAAAAAAAGACACTTCTCCGACTCACAATAGTGTCAGCAAGAGAGGTTCACTAGAGAGATGAAATGCACGACAAATGCCACCATCACAAAAAGCAATCAACCGCAGCAAGAAGCGTGCGCCTTTGGTTCTTGGATGCATATACCAAACAACCACCAACACCGCAAGAAACAACGAGCATGTTGCTTTGGCAATGGGGGTGAACGCCAAGCATTTGCACAAGACACGAATTTATAGGGAGGCAATCAAAAGTTCCTTGTTTCTTTCATCCAGGAGTCTACCAAAATCCAGCATTTATGTGAAAGGTGTATGCTACATGCGACCAACAAAAAAAAGCTCTTTTTGTGCAGCCGATGAATGGGCTACTATCCACTATTTATCTAAATAGTTCGTTTCATGTTTCTTATGGTTCAGCCAGTTACCAGTGCGCTGTTATACTCATTGATGCCGGATCAAACTAGGAGACTTTTGCTCCAAGAAAAGGACTCTTTTGTGGCATCCAAGTTGCTATGTAATAATATAATTTTTCCCACTATGTCTGAAACTAACCAAGCCTATCACCAGCATGCTCGTTGGTTTTATATGGTTATTGTGTTTGTGTGTGTGTGTGTGTGTGTGTGTGTGTGTGTGTGTGTGTGTGTGTGTGTGTGCTCCGTACTCCCTTCAAGTAGAGAAAGTACATGTATGTCAGGTATGTGAAACAATGAGAAAGTTTGTGGATGCACTGAGCAATGCACCATTGAGAACTTGTTATATGTGAATCTTTTTAGCTATGTGAAACAACTTGTGTACTGGTCCTCGATGGGGTACACTTTTTTATAACTTTGACCAAGTCTATCCAATGGGGTGGACCATCGTGTTTGTTTCCTTAAGTGTATCAGCAACAATAGTTTCAGACAAATTCGTTTGAGACTAAATAGCACAGAAAACTGAACATAAGTTTTCAAGTCAACAAAAAAAACCCAAAAAATTGAAGTCACCAATCCCCGGGTGACACACTAGTTTCATACGACTTTTCTCGAAATTTGGCTCCATCAGTTGAACAGGGGCAAAGAAAACACAACCCAACTAAAATTTCCTTGATAGCCCATTTCTAAGTAGCCATTGTTTCTTTTATTTCTGCGGTTTTCTTGTCTTGTTCAATGTCTTCACCTTCCCTTTTTGTCTTTTACTTTCCTACTTGGTAGTAATGACTGTTGTAGTACTTCTGTTCAGAAAGTAAATGGTGCCTACAACACATTGAAGCAAACTGAGAAATGCATGATGCAACTTGGAAGCCACATTTAATTCCATTCATTGGCTCAGCAATCAGAATCCAAAATCATGCATCACGGCCATCTTCAGACAAGACAAATGCAATGGCTAGTAAAAGTTGGTACACATGTATATAGGTATGAAAAGTCGTAGTGTACTTAGATAACGGGAAACACAAAAGACTTGCAGGTTTCAGTTTAGTGAAGAGAGACTACAAGATCATATATATAGGTATGAAAATACAAGAAAAATATATTTATGCATTAGTTTCCAAACTGCTATGAGTAGAGTCAAATCTTGACCCTCAGTGCGGCCTTAATGATTTACTACGCACAGCAGTGTATGTTCGTACTGGGCGACATGCCAGCCTGCTATCTACAGCCTAGCATTACAACATATCAGATAAACCACAGCCATTAATTATTACTAGAAAAAAGATCGCTACCGTGGTCCTCAACAGTTTAATCTTACAACTTTTTATCACATGGTACATGTTTCCATGGTATGGGTCTTTTAGGCATACTCTAAATGTTTGCCAACTATAGTGTGGAGTATTAGATAAGCATGGCCATATGCTTGTTTCTTTTTCCTATACCTTTTACGAATATATATAACTATGCTAGTCACTGGCCGTCAAATTTACATTTATGCTCCTCCCTTCTGAATCTGGTTCAGGTCTCTTGTTTGCAGCCTCTGAATTCTAGTGTGCTTTGTGTTGTAAAACCTGATGCAGAGATAAATAGACTCATTTCCTTTTCTATCTAGCTTTAAGAAACAAAGGCACTTCTCTGACTCACCATAGCGTCAGCAAGAGGGGTTCTAGCTAAAGAGACGAAATGCACCACAACCGCCAGCGCAAAAGCAATCAGCCATGCCTTTGGTTGTTGGGTGCATATATGAAACAACCACCAGCACCGCAAGAAACAATGGGCTGGGCGTGCTGCTTTGGCACTAGCAGTGGACGCCAAGCGCTTGCACAAGACACTCGTGCACACACAGGCGTTACGGTTCTCATGGCGCCGTGCTGCCCCATGCATGCTGAAATTACTTTCTGTTTGCTTTGGCGATGCCAATCTGTACTACGATATTAATTTGCATCCCAATAAATCCATGTACATTGTTCAGGAGATTGATCACGGTCATCGTCAATATCAGATCTGTAAGACTCGAAAGAGATTTAGTAAGAGTGTGGACTAGATCTAGAGAGTACAGAGTGAGAGGATGTCGACAAGCAGTGGCAAGCCGCTCCTCGTCGTGATCCGCCGGAGCAAGC
The DNA here is from genome assembly GCF_018294505.1 of Triticum aestivum. Classification (NCBI taxonomy): domain Eukaryota; kingdom Viridiplantae; phylum Streptophyta; class Magnoliopsida; order Poales; family Poaceae; genus Triticum; species Triticum aestivum. The sequence goes on from NC_057810.1 coordinate 631,873,748, forward strand.
TCTCCGTAGGAGATGAGGGCCGCCGCATCTGCACAGAGTTCAAGCAGGCCAAGTACCCCTTCAAGTGGAGAAGGTACATGTGCGCTAGGTGTGGGATGCTCCGTGAGGAGCACAACACCTGCAAGAGCAAGCTCTCCGCAGGAGATGGGGGCAAGCACGACACCAGCAAGAGCAAGCTCCCTGCAGGGGATAAGGGTGAGCAATCCGCTGACAAGTGCAAGCTCTCTGCAGAAGATGAAGGTGAGCGCAGCGCCAACAAGAGTAAGATATCTGCAGGAGAGGAGGGCGAGCGTTTCTGCACCGAGTTCAAACAGGCCAAGTACCCCTTCAAGTGGAGAAAGTACATGTGTGCCAGGTGTGGGGTGCTCCGTAGCGAGCACGGCGTTAGCAAGGCCAAGGCCAAAGTTGACGACGACACGGAGAATATCAAGGAGGAGGACCTGCCGCCACGCAAGAGGCTCATTCTCAGGTTCAAACGGTCACAGGCCCTTGCTGCTGCTGCTGCTGCTGCCACATCCAGGGAGAAGGAGAACAAGGAGGGGGAGCTAGAGGAAGGGGAGATCAACTGGAGCCCCGGCGCGACGATTGCCAAGGGGAAGAGAGCCCCAAGGAGAAAGCGCTAGGATGCACCGTGAACTGAGCAATGCACCATTGAGAACTTGTTATATGTGAATCTCTTCAGCTATGTGAAACAACTTGTGTACTGGTCCGATGTTCACTTCTTTAACTTAGACCAAGTCTACCCCATATACATCAGATGTGGTGGACCATCGTGCTTGTTTCCTAAAGTGTATCAGCAAAATAGTTTCAGATAAAACTCATTGATAAACTAACCAAATTTGGCTCTAGAAATTAAACAGGGAGCCAAAGAAAACATGACCAAACCAAAATTTTGCCATCAAAACTAATTAATGGTAGGTAAATATGGTCAAAGTTGCCAATGGAACAAATATTCACAAGTTTGGTACGGCAAACCTTGGCTCTGAAGATATAAAACCAAACATCCTGCACTACTCCAAATAAATCACAAAAACATGGGCTGTCGCATCCCGCCAGAGCTTGTTATGCAACCAAAGTCGTGTTGTGCTCCCCCGTGCATTAGTTGCCTTCCTGCGCATTACACCGTGATGCACATTCATTAGCTGGGATAAAAGAGTACATATGCAGTAGAAGAGCATCTACTGAATATATCACGAATTTAATCAGTAGCAGATCACGCAGAGTCCTACTCTACACGTTCATACATCATAGGTCATGTGGACAGTACTAAGTAATAAAGCTTTAGTGCAAAGCAAAAGAGGAGCAACACAACCAATTCATAACATCAGTGACACGTAGATGATCGGAATCAGTAACCTTACTAGGTTAACAGTGGATCTACACAATATGGAACATGCTACACACCTCCAATTTGCACTTGGCTTCAGATTCAAATGTCTTGCACAAGATCTCATAGCTTCTATGAATTCCAATCTGTGGAAAATGAAGGAGTCAACATACAAATATCTTGTTCCTGTGGAGACTATTTCTTGGTAAAGTAATACCAGTGGATCCACTCGTGATGGCGAGGCACTGGATATTACATATCTGCAAGATAGAATAAGTGAATTAAAATATTGCAATCAAAGTGAATGAGACACCATAAGTAACCAACAACCAGAAGGTACATCCATTCAGTGCGCCCCAGATAAGTTGTTGACATGAAATGCAAATTTACGACTTTACCCCAAATTGTTGTAGAAAGCCATAGCACCTGTATTAGATTTTTGAACTGTTAGCATCACGGCCTCCATTTGGCTCTGCAAGCATACATGCGTTCTGGGTCAATTTTTTATCATCATTCCAGCTGAGATGTCACCAGAATAGTAATTGGGCAAGAAACAAAAATAAAAAAAAATGCATTAACCAGAAGACACAGACCACTCCATGACACTCTATGTCTTGACATAATATTCTGAAGAACAGAACAATAAACTATCAGGAACTTCAAAAAAACAGATCACCTTGCAAGCTATAAGTTCAATCAACTGCATTAGGAACTTCCCCAGCCCCTTCCCTTGGACAGAAGACTCCAATTGTAGCTCATACACATAAAGAACAGGCACATCCAATTCAACAACAAATCTGTAGTGTACAAAACCAAGCAAGCGGCCTCCACGGCATGTCACATGTGCACATTCCACCCCTGAATCTTGCTTCATGAAACATTTGGCAATATCACTGTCTGCATATTGGCAGATCAGGATATATCGTGCTTCTGGGGCAACCATTTCCCGGCGCTTAATTTTCTCTTCTGAAGGCCATTCTGATCCATAAGTTCCCTTCATGTTAGCCTAAATTATTGTTTACCAGTGTTACATTCAATAATCATGGGTTACTTGTAAAAAGGTACATATGCAAACATCCTAAAGCAGTAGGCAGGTAAGGTATTCAACCTTGAGAAGATTTTGGATGTACTTCCTCGTTGGCACTGAAAGCTGATTGCCATGCCCAGACTCCAAGTAGATCGAAAAACCTAAATATAAGAAATATGAGTTCAGCCTGCTATAGTGCAGTTCTCCTCCAGAAAAAGACAATGCTTGGCCCAAAGCAAGAATTGTTGTCTCGAGTACAATTGCTAAGGCCTAATGATGCATTCAATTTTCTTTTGTTGAATCTCTAAAGCTGAATCCAGGAAACACACAGTAGGCGTCCTGAACCCAAATGGAACATTAGCAGCTACTTGTCCTATAGCACAGAAAATTTACATCAGAAAGACAAACGTAGGTTACCACTTCGCTCGTATTTATGAAAATCCGGGAACTGCGCAAGATGATCCTTCACAGCTACAGCTTTCCTTATAAGTTCTTTGATGGCCTTCTTCCTCCCCAATATCTATCCAAAAGCATGATATCTGCATGAGCTCCCAGTATACATATAACCTCCATCAGTTCTCTCCCAATGCTGATTCATGGCATGGTTGCTATTATCACAAAAACAGCTGGATTCAGGGACCAGAGTCACCAGGTGTTCACTGAATCTCTGTGTTGCTGAAAAGTAAAAATCTAGGTATAGGTGATGCAACTTTCAACATGTTTCCGCGGAATCAACACATGGACAATGCGTGTGCTGAACTTGGCGCTACGGCCTCAGCCAGCTCCATCCTACTCGCCAATCTCGAATGCCGGGATTAAACCATGTCAACATACAATAGATTGTTGCAATGAAATTTGCCGCAGGGAGCGGAAAGGGGATCGGGGATAGAAGAGGAAGAGGGGAAGGGGAGAAGTATGAGTACCTCCTTCCTACTCGGCGGCCTCTCCACGCCGCCGCTGCTCCGAGGCCTCTTGTTCTCCGCCGTCGCCATCGCTGGCCCCTGCCGTTGTCTCGTGGCTGCCGGCTGCAGGAGAGCCGCCGCCGGTGGGCTCAGGAAGTAGGAGTGGTTCTATTTGTCGGGCCAATGAAAAGATGCTTGTTTCAGCCATGGGCTCTCCGGCGTCGTAGCGCGCACGACGAAACCAAGGCCTGCGGCCCTTATATCTTCACCGTCTTGTCTAAAAAAAGGTATTCACCGTCGAACTCACGCAGAAATTAGCGAAATCACTAGCTTTTTAAAACTAGAAAGCATGCACGTGCAACGCATGTCCCAAACGTAAACCAGATGAGATTCACATAATATAAAAAAATAAATGTTTTTAGAAATATAAATCAAATGGATACACAATGTTTGATGTCGCTCAAATTGTATTTTCAAAAGTGAGACACAATAGTGGTTATGTTGCTTCATAGAGTAATCGCAGGAAAATATTCTCATTTAAATAAAATAAGCAATTATTTATTAATGCAGTAGTATAGCCTTGTAGTGTAGTCTTCCCTTCGAGTGTAGCCAGGAAAAAAAATATAAACTGCCTTACGGTGCAATTATATTGTTCAAGATGCTTAATTCTCGAATCTTATTTTATTCTACTAATCTGCGTAGCAAAATATATACTTGTACTAATTTGGATCAAACTATATATATATTATGGTTGTGTGGATTGCCAAAATAATATAGCTACCTACTACGGATAATAGGAAATAGAAGATGATATGTGACTACAACGACTTCTATATAAAATAAAGATTATTTACAAGAACTGATTGAAATGTAAAAGGGCTAAAAGAAATCCAATAATTATCATGATAGAAAGCATTTATCCGGTTTTGTATGTGTTTATGCGTTGGCAACCATCAGTGGCGTAGCTAGGGGGTGGCCAGGGTGGTCCATGGACCACCCTAGAATTTCTCCATAGCTTATGTACAGTGCAGTAAAAAAGTATTTCTTTAAAAAAAAAAAATCTTATGTAAATGTTTCTATCAATGGACCACCCTGGCGTATTGGATTGGCTACGCCACTGGCAACCATACTAACTTACAATGTTGTAAGACGCTCTGTGCATACAGAAACTGAAATGAGTTAGGAAGAAAAATAAAGATGGAAGGAACAGTATTTCAGAGTATTTGTCAAGCTTAACCTTATCAAGCTTTCAAGTCAGCTTCTAAATTACAAAAAACATGATGAATCCTTAAATAAGAAAGAGCCAATAATTTGGAACATGCTACAAAACTGGTGAAGATAGAAAGCATTCATCCTCTTTTTTCTTGTCGTAAGGAGTAGCTTCAGCATACATTTGTAACAGTGTAATACCTGATCCGGAAAAAGTTATTCATTATTATTACTGGAGGAAAGAGGCGTGCAGACAAAGAAAGAGAGGCGGTGCAAATAAGGCCTTAAAAAGTATGTCTTCAAGTTTGATGACTGCAGATATGTTGAATTATTTGAAACTGCACAAGTATATCTCTACTACCTAAAAATTACGTAGGGTTCCGTCTCCCCCCTTACGTAGACCCACCGTTCGTCCTTCGTCGATCCCTCTCCCCTCGCGAGCGCTTGCTTTCCCGATTTTTCTTTCAAAAAAAAAACAATGCACGCATGTCAGCCCAGTATTCTGTTCCATCCTGGCCCAACCTTTCGCCCGCTCCGTTGCGACGAGAATGCCCTAGCGGCTAGCTCTACCCTCTCCCGCCACCACCACCGGGGACATCACCCACCTCCTCCTTCCTCCCTCCTCCCCTGCCGCTGCACGAATGCATGATCCTATCAAGGAGGACAGCGTCCTACGATCCAGCCACGGTCGCCCAAAATCTCGATGGGATGAGTCCGATCTGGGCCTCGTCCCAGCCGCCGCCTATTCTACATATGTCGAGGTGAAGATGCCCATGTTGTCCCCCTCCTCCACATACCTCCGTGTCATCTGATGCCAACGAGGACGACTTCCTTTAATCCAGCCACGGCTGCGTGGAATCTCGACGAATCCGCCCGGCCTCACCCCATCCGTCGTCGGTAGGCTATTTTCCATACGCCAAGGTGAGCATCCATGTCCGATGGTGCGAATTTAACCTGGTCCTATGGCACTTCTTTCCCCGTCGTGCAATCTTCATTGGTTCGGAAAGATGGGGGTTGCTTGTTTAGCTAATTTTGATCATGTTAATTCTTATTATATTCAGTTATATTGCAAACAACATGAACATGCTGCTCCTTTTTCCAATCAGAATACTTTTGTGTGGTGGAGAGCTCGGGCGTCAGTAGCAGAGCATGGCCGGCTGATTTGCAAAAGTGAGCTTCACATACTTGTGCACGTACGCGTAGGTAACTCACTATCTTGCCCGCACAAGAGCAAGTTCACAGGTGATAAACTATACTCATGATTTCTGTGTTTACTTTCTACCACAATCGGTGACATGTCTACAAGTTCTCAGGGCACTCTTTGGCAATTACAGTACACAGACAAAAGAACAAGAGTATACAAGGCAAAACTCATTGGAACACACGGGAGCATTGGTGCAATGCCACACCTGATTTGTTCTCAGCTTGACTTATGTTACCCTCTTCATTGGCACTCAGAGCTTGAGGAGAAAGGATTGTGTGTCATGGAGGCCGCACGAGAGTAGAAGGGGACCGGCCTCCACATGAAGATTCACAGGATTAGTGCATCGCATACAAAACTCCCCGCTGCGTAACTAGGGCTTTGCACTCAACAGATTAGAAGACGAATTTAGGGTTCACTCAGATCCGCAGCCATTGAATGGCCTTGGGCCTATTCCTTCCTCACGAGAATGGTTCTTGCCATGAACTACTGGTCTCTATTATCTTGACCAAAAAGCTGAACATGTTGTGCCTTTTCATTTGTAGTATTGGGAATCTTTTGCACTTGCTCCATAACAAAATGATCTTGTACAGTACCCATAGCCCAGTCCTAATTTGTGCCATCTGTTGTAGTGATTGCGAGGGGAGAGATGTGCAACACTTACGTCAGTAATCAGGGCATGCCCATATCTATTACTCCCTCCGTTCCAAAATGGATGATTTAACTTTGTACTAACTTTAGTACAAAGTTAGGTCATCTATTTTGGAACCGAGGGAGTATATGCATAGTTTATTAGTACTATTGTAATTAGCAAGTTCTTGCTTTCCATAGGTTGTTTGGTGAACATTTCATGGCCGCCTTGAGCATGCAAAAATGCTTTTGAATGCCTCTTAGTCACAAATCACATCACACACAACATCTCTATTTTTTATTTTAGTAGTTTAAAAATAACCATTCTAAATGTTCTTTTTTCATTATCAAATTTTCACCAAAGAGGAACGGTGGTGCTATAGACCGAAGTTAGAATATTGCTAAGCTAATTCTTTTCGTAAGCTATATGGAGAGAAAAACATGAAGTTGATGAGTTGTGTGAAGATGAAAGGAAGCCAAGGGAATATACTATGTTAAGCGGTGACCTTGGAGAGTGCATGTTGCCCTTATGTAGACTTTCCTGAGAAGTTGCTATTCAAAAAAAATTTCGTTAGAGAAAAGATCATAGTGGGCAGAACTGCAGAAGCAGTGATGCAATGTTTTGTACAGTTTAACCATGACTATTCTTTTCATGCAGATATGCGATGAACTAAATTATGTACCTTCTTCGCCCTTGAATTGGATAATTACCGTGGTTTCATCTTTTGACTCAGATTTGCGCAAGGAGTTGAATAATGTTGTTTTTTTATCATAATCTGTCCACGGAAAATGCATAAGAAAGTAGATATGAAGGACTATTTTATTAGTACTTTGATGCCATTTGATTGTAACACTAAACTAGGTTTTGTCGGTTCTTGAGTGAAACTATAGTACATGGTGGAACAATGCCCCAGATTAATTAGGAAATGAGAAAGATGCATTTTGGTGATCATATTATTTTGTTCTCCGTAGCAATGCATGTGCATTTAACTATATACAATCTATCTGTGTCTATTTCAACTAATACATGTTTTATACTGTAACAATAGGAGGGTAAAGAGATCTTGGTTGATTTATTTTTGAAAGCATGACCTAAATATATCACCCATGCATGCATGAATGTTGTTCTCCCGCTGCAAACATGGGCAGTTACCTAGTAAGAATAAATATATGTGGCAAAATAGCGAAAGGTATATGGTTTCTCTGTCATGAAACAAAATAAATCCGACTAATGTGGATGATGGCGGTAGGCGGCTCGCGATTAGCTTCCTAATAGGATGGATGCGTCTGAGATAAGTTTTTTAATATGATGAATTTGTCTGAGATTAGTTTCCTAATAGGATGGATGCACTCTGATTTACTTTCCTGGAATATGATGCACCCGTGATTATTAGTTTCCTAATTTCCCAGGCGTGGAGTTTCATATTTTCCTCCACGGTGGAGTACGGTCAGTCAATGTAAATTGTTAAGTGCACACAGAAAATGGTTTAGGTTAAGTCTAACCGTTAGATTGATTTTAGTGGGCCTAATCGTGCGGTGGTATTGGATCTGTGTACACTTTATGGGGTGTGCTTAAAGAAGTTCTTGTTTGATTGTTTAATAGTAGTATAGATACAACGACTTCTATATAAAATAAAGATTATTTATAAGAACTAATTGAAATGTAAAAGGGCTAAAAGAAATCCAATAATTATCATGATAGAAAGCATTTATTCGGTTTTGTATGTGTTTATGCGTTGGCAGCCAACCATACTAACTTACAATGCTGTAAGACGCTCTGTGCGTACAGAAACTGAAATGAGTTAGGAAGAAAAATAAAGATCGAAGGAATAGTATTTCAGAGTATTTGTCAAGCTTAACCTTATCAAGCTTTCAAGTCAGCTTCTAAATTACAAAAAACATGATGAATCCTCAAATAAGAAAGAGCCAACAATTTGGAACATGCTACAAAACTGGTGAAGATAGAAAGCATTCATCCTCTTTTTTCTTGTCGTAAGGAGTAGCTTCAGCATACATTTGTAACAGTGTAATACCTGATCCGGAAAAGTTATTCATTATTATTATTGGAGGAAAGAGGCGTGCAGACAAAGAAAGAGAGGCGGTGCAAATAAGGCCTTAAAAAGTATGTCTTCAAGTTTGATGACTGCAGATATATTAAATTATTTGAAACTGCACAAGTATATAAGAATAAATATATGTGACAAAATAGCGAAAGGTATATGGTTTCTCTGTCATGAAACAAAATAAATCCGACTGATGTGGATGATGGAGGCAGGCGGCTCGCGATTAGCTTCCTAATAGGATGGATGCGTCCGAGATAAGTTTTTTAATATGATGGATTTGTCTGAGATTAGTTTCCTAATAGGATGGATGCACTCTGATTTACTTTCCTGGAATATGATACACCCGTGATTATTAGTTTCCTAATTTCCCAGGCATGGAGTTTCATATTTTCCTCCACGGTGGAGTACGGTCAGTTAATGTAAATTGCTAAGTGCACACAGAAAATGGTTTAGGTTAAGTCTAACCGTTATATCGATTTTAGTGGGCCTAATCGTGCGATGGTATTGGATCTGTGTACACTTTATGGGGTGTGCTTAAAGAAGTTCTTGTTTGATTGTTTAATAGTAGTATAGATATAGAAAACGAAAATACAACACAAACACTCATACATATAAACTTAGCATGCACACCATATCATATGAGTATCTTCTGAATCAGTAGATTTTGAGATTGACAAAGCGACCACAAGTGTCAAGGAGTACTCCTTGGAGAACCTCCGCAAGCGTCACTTTTGAGAGGCTGGGAGCGCCACTTGGTTCGCTCTCACCCGCCGCCTTGTGTCACGTGTTGGGCACTCCTTCTGGATTTTATCTTTTTATTATTATGTACGTACTTTCGTCTTTTAGAGATTTTTTTTGGCTTTTAATTTGTTTTCTCGGTTTTGCTTAGGTTCTGGAAAAACATTGCGTGAAAAAATGCATTTTTTCTTTTCTTTCGCGAGATGCACAAATTTACCTCGCGAGGAGGTATAGATTTGTTTCATCAAGAGGCACAGTCGTGCCTCTTGAAAAAGAAAAAATACACGAGATGCACTGACTTATTTTCTGTGGAGGCACAGATTTGCTTCCGCGAGAGGCACCGTAGCTAGTTCAAGAGCTCAAGAACACACATATAAACGAGACAAGCAGGACTAGGGTATTACGCATCTCCACGGCCCAAACCTGGATAAAAATCCCCTGTGTGCTAACCGCTCAACCTGCTCTTCGTGCAGCTAACCCCCCGCCGAACGTAGAAGGGATCCTTGTGACCCCATAAGTGATCGTTTTTCCCTGACATCTTTGGCGCGCCAGGAAGGGGGAATTAGTTGTGAGAATCTGGTCTGTAGTTAGTACAGAAGTTCCTTTGTCGCCATGGCACCGAAGAAGAAGACAACTGCAACGATGATTTGCACAGCAACAAAAAGCTAAGTCAACTAAACTTTGAGTAATTCTTCCTTTTTATAAGGTTATCCCCCTCAATGGTTTCAGTCCTTGTATGGAGAACCTGCACGCAAAAGGAACCCTGCCGCGATTGGCAATGCCCCTATTCTGTTTCGAGTCCACTCAACAGTTCGGGTGCTGTGATCTGCTAAGAACGGTGGGGTACCTTGCCGTAGTCAAAAGCGCCCCTGTTCGGCTTCGAGTCCGCTCGACAGTTCAGGTGACTACACCAAGAGCGGCAGGGTAACCTGCTGGCATCGACGCCCTCCGCAGGCTGCTAAGGATCCGTCCTTCTAGCGCCTATGGCAAGGGGTGCACGTGCCGGCAGGCCTATCCAACTAAGCGTAGTGTGCCGAAAATATAAGGATGAACTAAAACGGGAAGATAACATGCACCCAGTTCAAAATACAGCAAAAGTTATATTACATCAAAAGTTCCCGCGATTCTAACTTAAGATAATCTGTCTTGGGCACGAACTCGCAGCAACTACAAGAAACGAAGCAGTTAATCCCGACACTGGCCCTCCAGCCTCGCGACTCCACTGACATAGCTGATGATGGGCTCGATGCGCTCCTCGAGTGCCTGACAGTCGACGTCCTCTGGCAAGCTGTCGAGCGCCTGAGCAAAGTCGGCGCTGGGGTTCCGGTGCACCACCTTGGTGAGCAGCTTGATCAAGGCATCCCGACAAAGCTGTCGAGACTCCTCGACCAAGTAGGCCGCGCTGGTGGACTGGAGCAGCTTAAGAGCATCAAGTACGCACTCGAAGAACAGGGACAGCCTGGCGCTCTCAGCCACGTTTGCCTCGCGGGAGAACCTGAAGTTTGGCATGCCCATGGCAGTCAGCTGCGTGGTGATCTTCTCAGCGATGTCCACTAGGCGGCTGGTCCAAAGCTTCATGCTCTCCACGAGCTTGTTGTGGGAAGAGGCGGCAGTCCATAGCAGCAGCTGCTCATCCGCGAGATCCTTGGCCAGGATCTGCTCACGAGCCTGGGACTCCGAGAGCATCTTCTCCTGGATGTCTAGCTTCAACTTCAGATCATCGATGGACTCGTTGGCCTTGGAGAGCAGCTTGGTTTTGTCATATATGGTGGTTTGCATCTCCTCCAGGTCATAGGGAGGGTTCTCTTTGTCGTCCTTGAGCATGGAGATCTCTTGGGTGAGTCTGGCCAGGTCCGCCTCTAGTTTTTCTACCTTGCCGGCCAGCTCAATCCTGGTGGCCTCTGTCGCCTCAGCCCGGTCGACAGCCTCCTTCAGCTTGCCGGTGTGGTCAAGAGCGAGAGCATCGAGCGCTTCCTGGTGCTTCTGCATCAGGTCTTGGGTCCGCTACGCGACGAGCCTCTCAATCTCCTCATCCTTGGCGCGAAGCGTGGCGGCAAGCGCTGCTTCGTGAGCGACCAAGTCTTCCTCCTGGACATCGAGCGAGATGTGGCGCTGCATCTGGTCGGACTCGTCCTTGGCAGCCTTGGCCTTTGCCACCTCCTGTGCCTTGCCGAAATCGGCCTGCTTCAGGAGGAGGTCCCGCTGGCGCTTGCTCAGTTGGATTTAGGAGGCCCTCAAATCCTCTCGAGCCTCGTCAAACCAGGCTTTCATTTGGGCGACGCGCTCCTGGAAGTCTGCCTCGGCCTTGTCCACAGCCGCCATCCTGGAGTCCACCTTCTCCTTGCGAGCCTGATGGAGAGCTTGGAGTTTGTGGAAGTTAGCACTCATGGCCTGAAGGAGTTGGTCCTCCTTGGAGCCGCCGCAGCTGATACTCGATTCGTCAACAACCTGGAGCCCAACAGTGGTGAGGATCTCCTCATCGAAGACCTCTCCCTCGATTGGCACCCTGGTGCCTGCTACCCCTGGGATGCTGATGAAGAGGTCATCGCCAACCTTCAAGTACCTGCTTGGGGCAGAGGCTGAGGAGGAGGAGGGTTGGTCATTGACCACCTCCTCCCCGGCAGGATCCTTGGTGGCCTCTCCAGTGGTGGCCTTGCCGGCCTCGGCGACAGCCTTGCCGGCCTCTCCGGCAGGCTCCTCGGCCACCTCCTCCCCGGCAGGGTCCTTGTCAGCCTCCTTGGCAAGCCCCGTGGCTGCCTCCTCGGTGTGTCCCTTGGCAGCCTCCTCGGCAGCAATATTGGTGGCCTCGGCCTTGGCGTCCTTGGGGGTCTCCATGATCATGGCATTGACGTCCGTCTGATCTGCCGAGGGAGGATCTGAAGCCAAGGAAGGGAGAAAGGTAAAGCCAAAATCAGGACAACTCAAGACAGAGGGAAGGGAAGAAGTCAAAGTGATAATGGCAAGAAGCAGAAGACATGTACTTACGCGCGGCAGGTGGGGAGGATGCGTCCTCCTCCCCAGCAACATCTGTTACCGGGACGGGGTTACCAGCGCCAGTTCCCAGCTCCTCCTCCTCCGAGCGCATGGGCTTGCCAGTCGGTGCTCTTGCTGGGGACGCCCCTCCGGTCAGCGTAGTTGATGGAGGCGGCATGTCGGGGGCGACCCTTAGGGGCTCCTCCTGCTGCTGCTCCCCTCCCGCGGTCCTGGCAAGGTCATCGATAAGAAGACGCGCTCCAATGCCTGCCAGCAAGAAATAAGTGGCAAACTTACGCTAGGGGTTGGAGTGGGGGCTGTGCTGGGGTCTGGACTCCGGGCTGGTGAAGATCATCCCCAATGCACGAGGAATGCTTGTCGGGGGCTCAACACTCGTCAAAGCCCTGGCTCTTTTCACCCTCTGGGCCAGCGTCTCCGTGTCGCTGCAACAATGAGGTCAAGTCAAGACGAAGTGATTCAAGTAAGGAATCAGAGAATAGATGGGAAGCAGAGTACATACTCGTCCTCCTCTTCTTCTGCCCTCCTCTTCTTCCTCGGGCTGAATGACCCAAGGTCATATTTGGCCGCTGGGACAGAGCCCACCGGAGAAGGAGACAGAGTCCTTACACGCTCAACCGAGGGAGAAGCAACGGCACATCTGGTCGAGGACGAAGAAGCGGCAACACGCCTGGTTGAGGAGGAAGCAGCGGCTGTGGCTCTCTTCGCCGCTGCGGCCTCCTCCCGCGCCTCCGCGGCCGCACGCCTCGTTTGGTGCATAGGCTCCGCCTGAGTCCCTTGCCGCTGCGTAGCCTTGCCAGGGTGGACCAGCTCGTTGGAGTCAGCCCGTCGCAAGACACACCTCTTCTTCGGGGCCAAGGGCTCGTCCGCCTCGGATGCCTCCTCGGCTGGCTCTTCGTCCGCCTTTGCGGCAGGGGGAACACCGGCACCAGCACCACCGGTCTCCCCAGCGGGCCGCACCACTACAAAAAAAAGACACATCCGTGACATTTTGGGCCGAACAAAATTTTTTCTGTCATACATATGACACTTCTATGACGGTAATTGTGACAAAACCCGGTATCATCATAGATGTGGTGGGCTCCTACTTCTATGACAAAAAATCATGACAGAAAATGGGCTTTTCGTCCTGTGCGGGCCGGAGACGCAACTACATGACATTCTTTGGGCCATCCATGACGGAAAAAACCATGGTAGAAGCGAGGGGGAGGAAAATTTCACGGAGTTGCCGGTTACGGTGGGAGGTCGGGAGCGGAGCGATGCGCGTTTCTCTCGTACGTACACCTGTGTGTGCGAGGCGTTGGCTCTAACTGAAGCCGAGCGAGGCGTTGGGCTCTAACTGAACCCGAGCGATTGCACTGCAGGCTACGTGTTACTGAACCCGAGCGATCGATCGATGGCTGTTAACTGAACCCGATGGAGCGACTCCTTCGCTACTGCTGCTAACTGAAGCCGATCGATGCTGCCTCTGGGATGAACAGTGAGCGTTGC